>NC_134268.1:191491425-191652674 GCF_031893055.1 Leptodactylus fuscus
TATAGATAGATGATAAATAGATAGATAGATAGATAGATAGATAGATAGATAGATAGATAGATAGGGCACACACTATACTATACTAGCCCCATACACTAATGCTCTTGTGTGTTTTTTCTTTTTGTTTTTGCAGCATTTTTTACCATTGTGTTACTATACTATATACTAATGAAACAGAACTAATAAAGTGTTAATCCATCCATATATCACATCTTTGCTTTTCATGTTATTAGACAATATTCTTTCATTATTACCTGGGTTTTTTTGTTTGTTTTTTTTTTCCCACGTTTTATATGTTGTGGCTATGACTAAGCAGTATAATAATACAATTATATAATAATGCAATAATTGTTCTCTTTCAGCTCTTTTCTATATTTCAGACAATAACTATTTCTGGCTCCTAATAATTGGGGCAGGGTCTGGCTATGGCTTCCTGGTAAGTGTATACTGTTAGGTTATGACCTTGTTGTTGATCAGATAGTATGAGCTAGGAGAATCCCACCATGCAGATCAGTTTTGCTTCCTTCAGTCACTAGAGAGAGATGTCTTCCCACCTCCCAGCCCCAAACCCACAGAGGCATCCTATTACTTCAGCTGTCATGACTAAGGCTAGCCCCTAATTACTTGTGCTCACTGCTAAGTCAGATATAACATCCTCATCTGCACTAGTGACTGGGATCCTCCTGCTAGAACTGTCTGTCCTTTTCCCTTTAGGGTTACACAAGCCAACCTGGGCGCCTGTTTTCTCTCATCACAGGCTTTTCCCATGAATGCTTCTTGCATTCCTAATAAGATGCAGCCCGGGAACAGAGAGCAGCTAGGGGCTCATGTGTACTAACAAAGACAGCAGCAAGGTGCCTGTGACCTTCATCTTCTCTGGGATACACATTGCACCCCAGGAAATCAAAGGCATGTCCTATGTAGATGCCTGGACAATTCTCACTGCCTGGACTCCATTGCTGGAATATATCATTGATACATCCTACAATGCACTGCCTTCTTGTAGTATCCTCTATGGGGAGGCACCCTTGTTATTGATCCAGACATAACAAATGCACTACAGACCCCTATAATATAGGTTAAACATGATGGCCCAAATAGCTGGTGCAAAATAAATCCTCATGTGACTGAGACCCCTGGAATAGACTGAGGAGTCTTATAGGAAAGTCAAGAAAAATCCAGTGCATATCCTTGTAGTGGTCGAGGTAGCAAAGATCAAGCAGGAATAAACATGTATAAAGCCTATAGTGTTACATAACAGTAATACACAATGGTCAGATGAGGTCATCACCTTTCCAAAATGATTGGTAACCAATGTAATATTATTTTTTGGAAGCAGATCTGTCTAACATGGGGATATAAAAACATCAGCTTGTCAAGTAAGGAAGATTCATGTCAATTAGGGCAGGCATAATGTAAGACTGACAGCTGAGCATGTCTCCTACTTGGGGGAATGAATGAAGACGTCTACACTGTAATGTTCCTCAGCCTATAACGCTCAACATGCTAGAAAGCCAATGTGAACACTGCCTGCTAGCCACAGCACTAGCCCTTCATTATAGTATCAGAGCTGATGATGAAGATGTGAAGGAGCCGAAACGTTGTTCATGGTTAGCACAGAATGTATTGCAGGTTGTAGATGTGATGTATGGTCAGATCAAGCAGACTTAATGGGTTGAGATTCATAGCTAATAGTAGGGTTTACAGGAGGAAATATAAAGAATCAATTATATATTGGGTGTGAGGCTTATTATTATAATATGTGCTGAGTCTATAGGAGCCAATATTAAAATTGATATGTGAGGTATAAGGCTTATTGCAATAGGGCTGGGTGTACAGGAGCCAATATTAAATGAACCAAGTATGATATATTGGGTTGGGTCTGGGTCTACAGGACCCTGAATTATAAAAACCTATATTACACGAGCAAGACTTGATGTGTCGGGTTTAAGGCTTATGGCAGTAGGGTTTGGTCTGGGTTTGCATGAGTCAATTATTACAATATTACAAGAGCCAGACTTGATCTGTCTGGTTTTAAGTTTATGGCTATAGGGCTGGGTCTACAAGATCCAATTATTACAACATTACAAGAGCCAATTTTACAAGAGCCAGACTTGATGTGTGGGATTTTATGGCTTATTTCAGTAGGACTGGGACTTGGTTTGCAGGAGCCAATATTACAGTATTACAGGAGCCAATGCAGGTTGAACATATTGAGATGTCTCATTCCTCCAGGAAGTGAAATGACCTGTCCAAGGAAAGATATATGATGGCCACATCATCACTTCATCTACCTGCCACACTTGCACAACATAATACAGCCATACTTATAAGTACAAACATTTAAGGTAAGGAGATCATTCACATTAGCAGAATGAACTAGTGATCCATATACTTGCTCATGGAGGGAGGATCATTTTAGCCTCATTTAACCTCTAATAATAGACATTAAGCCATTGAACCCCAACAAGGTGATTATTAAAGGTTGTAAGGGTTAGTCGTAATTCACACAGTCACGTATAGAAAGCTATGCTATATAGAGCTATGATCTTTAGTCCAATACATAGTACTGCAGGCCTTAGGAGTGTGTACCAGACAAGATTGCTATGGCTTCAGGATCTGTGCTGCTTACAGGGCATGCATGATGGATGCATATAGATACATAGGGGTGCAGGGCCCAGTATATGTATATAGTGGGGCCCCTGCTGTGCTGTTGCTGGAGCTTGCAGGGACTTGGTGCTTGGCTCAGCCAGGGTCATGTGCTCCTCTGACAACACAACTCCTCTTCCAGTCACTGACCTTTTTCTGACTTTCACAAACCCGAGATCGTTCAAGCAAATATCCAAATACCAGATTATTGTTTTATTCATAATCACTAAGTTATTTGGACGTGGAGATTGCGGAGTGTAACCCTGTCAGTGCCAGTCACGCTCTGCTGACAGCAAATCGCTTTTTCTTCCTAAAGCTCCATATAGCTTCCATTTATCTTAAATACAATGGACTTATGGAATATTAGCTGGCAAGGAGAGGATTTTCATATTATTATATAACTCCTCATGAATGTGATTATTTGGCATCAAATACAGTACAGAGAGGGAGAGAGGCTGAAATGTCTATATAGTGATCTGTCAGCTTAGGAGAGCTAGCTATATATGGAGATAGATAGATAGATAGATAGATAGATAGATAGATAGATAGATAGATAGATAGATAGATAGATGATAGATGATATAGAGATAGTAGATAGATAGATAGATAGATGATAGATAGATAGATAGATAGATAGATAGATAGATAGATAGATAGATAGATAGATAGATAGATAGATAGATAGATAGATGATAGATGATATAGAGATAGTAGATAGATAGATAGATAGATAGATAGATAGATAGATAGATAGATAGATAGATAGATAGATAGATGATATATAGATAGATGATAGATGATATAGAGATAGTAGATAGATAGATGATAGATAGATGATAGATAGATAGAGAGAGAGAGAGAGAGAGAGAGAGAGAGATAGATAGATAGATAGATAGATAGATAGATAGATAGATAGATAGATAGATAGATAGATAGATATTATCCAGGGGAATAAATCTCTGCATTAGATAAGTAGCAGAATCTTTGCTTGCTGTGCTGTCTGGTGTCATTGTCTTTCTATGATGATCTCATTTCAGGTGTTTTACTCATTCTGAACAGGATTAATTGGGGAGGGGGATTTCAGACCAACCAATAAAACAGGATCACAAAGCAATTGCTGCACTAAAATATGGATGTAAAGTAGTAGGGATGGTTTGGATGGTTTGTGTGGAGGTTACTGAGATGTAAGTGATTATTGATGTGTTATATTTATCACACCTCCCACGTGTGAGTATACAGTATATACACATCTGTATACACACACAGGTCATCATCAATCTACATGCAGATAGACATGAATAGGGCTATATGTATACACACAGAAATGTCTATAGACATTCCATACACATTCAGATATCACACACATATAACCATCCTCACATATTTACATTTATGCATACCCACATATACATAGCTATATACATATACACAGAAAAATGAATGCATATACTCATAAATATCTATATCTGTCTACATATATTCACTCATACACATCTACGTTCATACATACACACATATGTATTTGCACACAGATATACAGTAATATAGATATATAAATATATACATCTTTCTACATACACACACATCTATACCATCTATATTTCTACAGAAACACAGATACCTATTTATACATACACACAGATATATGCATGAACACATACATATCTAATATATATATATATATATATATATATATATATATATATATATATTTGCAGCATCCACATACACACATAAGTATATCTATATACATACACATACAAATATATCTATATGCTATATGCATATATACACCTTCTACATTCATATACACACATACATACTTACACATAAGCATGGCTATATACACACACATTAATATCTATAAATTTCTACATACATACATACATACAAACATATACATAACTGCACCTACCTATATCCACACACATAAACATAGTTGTATACACACATTTAAATGTATCTATAATGCACAATGATGTCTTCCTACATATATGTACACATAAATGTCTATAACATAGACACGCCTATACATATCTCCTTACATGCACATAAATACATTTGTACACATACATAAGTATATCTACACCTTTGTACCTATACACACATTAATAGCTACACACATAACTGTCTCTATAAATAAGTGCCCCTAGATTGTTTCATACACACACACATACACACATAATACACACACACATACTACACATACACACATAATACACACACACAATACACATATATACACACAGAAAAAAACACATACAATACACATACACACATACTACACATACGCACATAATACACACAATAAACATACATACACAATACACATACACACATAATACACATACACACACAATACACGTACACACATAATACACACAAACACACACTACACATACATACACAATACACATACACACATAATACACATACATACACACACACATAATACACATAACACACAATACACGTACACACATAATACACACAAACACACACTACACATACATACACAATACACATACACACATAATACACATACATACACACACAATACACGTACACACATAATAAACACAAACACACACTACACACACATACACAATACACATACACACATAATACACATACACACAATACACGTACACACATAATACACACAAACACATACATACACAATACACATACACACGTAATATACACACACATGTAAGTCACCCCACACACACCTCTCCACAAGCTGTTAGGGCTGTAGCATCCTACAAGCTGCATCTTTAAAGCTGCAAAGAGGGCTGAGGATGGGGGAGGAGAGAAGGCTATGGAGAAGAGGAGGGGGTGTAGGGGAGGGGAATTCTCCTTGTCAATTTACTACTCAGGCTCACATTCATGTGACATGGGGCTGCTCGCCCATTGGCTGCAGGCACGTGTCCAGGCTACCGGGCTCCCACGTCACTTGTGAGGCTTCTATTAAAAATAAGAACAAAAATCCAGAGTGAAAGTATTCCAGGTCCAGTGACTGCTCCTCCAATTACCCCCAGCATAGAGCCTGGCACATGAGCACTGGGGACTGCTCTGCTGAAGGGACAACTTGTCTATATGTCTCATTCCCTACTCTTCTGATATACAATATCCCACACTATATTGTTATATATGCGACTCCCAGCCCAGAGCAGGGTTGATGCATGCATGCTGTACAGGCATCTGTCCATTGCTGCTACTGGGCTTCCTGGAGGATTTACTGCCTGGATGTGGAAGGAAGGAGTATGAGCCTTGGCAAGAGGATGCTTTGGTAATATCCTTCAGCAGGAGCCATCCAGAGAGAGCTACTCTCATCCACTCCTCACACTGACATTGGAGCTTTGAATGTGCAGGAGACTTGGAGGACTAGGCAGTAGAAAGGGTTAAACCTAGAAGCAGCTTGTGGAATTACAGCATGGAAGAAAATGACCAGAATCACAGGGAAGTGGAGCAACAACAGCAGCAGCAGCAGGAGGCAGGAGAGGAGTCCAACAGGGGGATCCTGCCCCTGCTCCAGGCTCCAGGGAACCATCAGCCCCATCACAGGATCACCAACTTCTTCATTGATAATATCCTGCGGCCGGAGTTTGGAAGGAGGAAGGAAGGAGCTGTCCAGCAGGAGGACATCTTCTCGGGCAGGGACAGTGTGCTGGCTCGATCTGGAGCAGAGACTGGGCAGCACAGGAGCAGCACTGGGGGCACCGAGGCAGAAGGGGCAGCCAAGGCAATCACTGGAGATAAGAAAATAGATGTGGGCATAGAAGGACCCATCAAAGCCAGAGGAAGCTTGAGTGGAGACCATTCCTTGAGCTCAGACTCTGATAGTTCTCAAGCCAGCTCTACCAACAACCAGCAGCCTATGCTATGGCCAGCCTGGGTCTACTGCACCAGGTACTCAGATAGACCTTCATCAGGTAAGACTGGGGGTGCCCGAGCATTTATTATGGGGTGATATGACTGAGCTAGGGGAGGGGATCACTTATCTTACTGCATTTCTCCTAAGAAGCCCTTCTGTTTGCAGCATGCACCATCGAAAATTGCAAATTGCCAAGATCTTCTTTTAGCTCCATGCTTTAATTAGACACCTAATTAGCGCCAGCTCTGCGCCTGATGACAATTACCATAGAAAAGCTTCTGCATTTCCAGCTCCACATTATTTGGGGCTTAATTTTTCTTACGCAATTGATTTGTCACAGAGTCTTGGCTTTGGCTCCTACTTCTCCAGAATTCATGTAGTTTAGAGTCGCATCAAAAACATAAAAAATACAGAATATGCACATAATTATATTATATTACATGACATGAATGCATTGCCTTCCATTGTTCTGTCTGCTGGCTGCTGTTTATTTCCTAATTATTCCTAAAATCAAGATGGTACAGGCCAAGATTTATCATTATTCTAAAATAATATCTAATATATATATATATATATATATATATATATATATATATTGCATTATTGACAATAATATCACTATTATAATAATTATATAATATAATAATACTACAAATTTATTATTATTATTATTATTATTATTATTATTATTATTATTATTATTTTATTTCACCAATAAATAATTTTATATTTTAATGCCGCAATTATAATTATATTGCAATCAATTTACCAACTATCTTTAGTCCATATTTTATTTCTCCATTCCCATTGTGGTTGCTTTCACTATAATACAGGCGCACACAGAGTGAATTAATAATAATATTTTATTAAATAGATTATATATTTTTTGGCTTTTTCGCTCCACCATGCTATGAATGTATTCCCCATAAAATGCACAGGAGTTTTACAGACTCCAGGTAGTGTCCCCCGTCTCTATAATGGAATAGTCTAGTAGTAGAATTATTTATGATCTGGGATTTTCCGTATACATAATGTGCATTTGCGACATCAAAGACAGTCTCTTTTAATCTGGGTGTCATATAGAGAGCACACGTTTATGCCAACATGCAGGCAAATATTGGGTTTGCAATAGGCATGAATGCAATCCCATACATTAAATTCTTGACATTAGCACAATGTTAGAGCTGAAATATATTGGGAGCCCCTGGAGGTATCACTTTTATTGAAATATTAGGAAAGGTTGCTATGTAAGAATCGCAGAGGTGTGAGAGCAGTGTGCACTGCTCTATGCCATATAATGGGAGCTGAAGAATAAATAGCTTGTTACTATACATTGGAGGAGATTTTCCCAATGAAGAGCAGCATTGGAGCCCACGTGTCCCTGCTCTGATCTGGGGGTGAGGAGGCTGCTGAAGTGATGGCAGCTTGTAGTAAAAACACGTGTATGGCTGGGAGTAAAAATACTGGATGGATGGAGGGAGGCAGCACAGCATGTGCAGGAAGCTATACATATACATATAGGATAGAGGGAGGCAGCACTGTGCAAAAGAGCTGAGACATGTGTGTATATATATATATATATATATATATATATATATATATATATATATATATATTAAAGAGAGGCAGCACTGTGCAGAGAGCTATACATGTACATATAGAATAGAGGGAGGCAGCATGTGCAGAGAGCTATACATGTAGGATATAAGGAGGCAACATTGTGCAGAAAGCTGATATATATATATATATATATATATATATATATATATATATATATATATATATATATATATATACACACACACACACACACACACACACACACACACCATAGAGGGAGGCAGCACTGTGCAGAGAGCTGAGAAACCTATACATATATATCTATAGAATACAGGGAAGTAGCATGTGCAGAAAGCTGAGACCTATACATATATATACATATAGAATAGAGGGAGGCAGCACTGTGCAGAGAGCTATACGTATACATTTAGAATAGAGGGAGGCAGCTATAGATGGCAGCCACTGATGTGGCAAAAAGAAAGGGGCAAGAGAGAGCTGGAAGGAGGGAGGGATCAGGGGGATATGGAGATGAAAGGAGCACAAGGATGGGAAGATGGAGGAGAATAAAAATGAGCCTTTATTTGTAAGAGCTGGCAATAGAAGAACCTACAGATCCAATAACCTCATCCCTTTAATCGATCTAGTTCTAGGATCTCATGCATTAGTCTATAGGGGAGCTAAGAATAAACCCAGGAGAAGACAGAGGCACAAGGACAGCGACATAGATTGAGAACGATGTTTCTGGCATTGATTGGCGTCCCAAGCGATCAATATCTGGCAACCACAACTCCCAACTTGCCCTTCCACTTGTACAATTCTACATCAGACTCTGCTGCCTGTAATCCACACACCTCACCCATACAGCAGGCCAAAAGAAAGGAAATAGAAATGTCCTGCAGATTAGAAAGGCGCCCCCTCCCCAATACCACAAATTCACCCACATGCATTTTATATCATGTTTCATTATTAAAGAGATACGGTGGGCAACGTGAAGCAAATAATTAGCTGGGCTGAATGACTAATGTATGTGTGATGTTAATATTTCAAGGGGAGAGAGAGAGGAGATTGTGGGGGGAGAAGTGAGGGAGGAGGCCTCAGTAGTATCCAGACCCCCCCCCCCCCCCTATTACTATAATACCAGTACTGTGATAATATTCCCCAAATATTCTCCCCCTTATGTGTGATCCCAGATATTCACTAAACTATATTCTTTATAATTACAAAACAATGTTTATAATCTCAGCAGCTGGCAGGGAACAATCCGCAGATTCTGTAGTTACAATTGTATCTAAAATCTCTAAACACATCACAAATGATTTCCTATAGTAATATCCTGCTATGTTCTATGTGTTTATTTGTATAGCACTAATACAATTCAGTATGATTGGGAACTATTGGCATTTTATTTAAAATATTTGCAAAAGAAAAAAGTTAACAAGTTGTTATATATATTGTTTTTGTTATGAGACTTGATATTATTTTATTGTAATTTTTGATTGGCATTGTGGGAGTAGGACAAGTTTAATGAGGATTGATATTACATTTAGTATTGTGAAGTTTGCACTAAGGATTCCAATATATATATATATATATATATATATATATATATATATATATATATATATATATATTTCCCCTGACATTAATATATATATATATATATATATATATATATATATATATATATATATATATTTTGTTTATTTCACAAAGGATAGAAATATAGTAATATAGTAATATATAATATTAGTGTCAAGAATTATACATATTTATATCTATCTCTAGATGGATAGATAGATAGAAAGAAAGATAGAGAGACAGAGATAGATAGATAGATAGATAGATAGATAGATAGATAGATAGATAGATAGATAGATAATATAGTATACGGTTTGTTGTAGAATTTTGCAATGGTAGATTCTAAGACGATTTTCTCATGTCTAGGTCCAAGATCCCGTAAACCAAAGAAGAAGACAGTGACCAAGGAGGACAAGAGGCCCAGGACAGCCTTCACTGCAGAGCAGCTCCAGAGGCTCAAAGCTGAATTTCAAACTAACAGGTATTTGACCGAGCAGAGAAGACAAAGTTTGGCTCAGGAACTGAATCTTAACGAATCTCAGATTAAAATCTGGTTTCAGAATAAGAGAGCTAAGATTAAGAAAGCCACAGGGAACAAAAACACCCTGGCCCTACACTTGATGGCACAAGGACTCTATAACCACTCCACCACTTCCAAGGACAGCAAATCAGACAGCGAGTAAAGGAGCCAGGGCAGAGATGCAAAGTCTTACAATGCAATAATTTAAGAAATATACAAGGAGTGGGGATAGTCTATACGTGACAAGGGCCAGTGTACAAACAATATACCAGCATTGCGCTACAGTGTGTATTGGAGGAGAAACAAAAAAACAAAGTCGCAATATTCTATGTAAATATAATTTACAGGCAAAAAACAAACAAAAACAGACAAAAAAAATAATAACTAAAATCCAAAATATTCGCTCAAGAACTATTTTTGTTTCGTTGGTTTTCTGGAGCAGATTCTATCTTTTCCGAATTTTTTTTTTAATTTGATTTGATTTTTTTTTTTTTTTTTTGCTTAGGCTTTATTTTTTACTAAGCGATGTTCTGGCTGTTGTGGTTGGACAGTGAAGACATGAAACGTTCTGCTAAAGTCCAAAGATTTAACTGCTGCATTTTCGCACTACTGTGAATTTAAAAAAAAAAGAAAAATAGCTAATATTTGTCCTATGTTTTTATATTATAAGTTTTTGTGTTAAAATAAAAAAAGCAGGAACGATGTTTTATTGCATTGTATTATACGTGTACTTTTTTTTTCTTTTTCTTTTTTTTTTTCTTTACAACAAAGTGTTTAATAGTCGTGTAAAGAGTCGCAGATTATGATTTATTTATACTTGGAGGGTTGAGATATAGTTTTGCACTTAGCTTTTTTTATTTTTTAATTGCCTTGAAGTCAAGAAGAGGACAGGGGGGCTCAGCATTAAATTCAGGAGTGTGGGGGTCCCTGCACCAGAACCAGTAGGAGGTGGTCTCGGCATCAGTAATGGTGGTGAGGGGCTCAGCATCATAAACGGTTAGGAGGGGGTCTGTGGAGCATGCATGAAAAGTTGGGATGGGTCAGAGGAGGGGTCGCATCAGATCCTGGACAGGGGTTCGGGATTTACAAGAGATCCGGAGAAGGAATCTTGGTGGAAAGGGATCTCATCAGATCCAAAATGGAGGTTGGGTTTAGTATCAGATCCAAATGGGTTATTGGCATCAGATCCAGGGGAGGGGGGTTAGGCTTAAAGGCCAGGGTGAATGGAGGTCTCAGGAAGAAGGTAGGAGAATGCCAGAAATCGGAGGAGGGGATCTCATAAGATACTGGACGTCTAATGGCCAAAACCAGAAAAGTATCAGAATCAGAACCATGGAGGGAGGAGGAAGGAGAGGGGCTCAGTATCTGAATAAGAGGGGAGGGGGTATCATCAGATCCAACAGAGTGGTGTCAGCAGATCAAGGAGGAAGGGGTGTCATCAGATCTAGGGGAAGGGTGTCCTCAGATCGAAGAGGGAGAGGTATCATCAGATCTAGGGGAGGGGTATCATCAGATCCAGAAGGAAGGGGTGTCACCAGATTCAACAGAGAAGTATCATCAGATCCAGAAGAGTGGGATGTTATCAGATCCAGGAGGAAGGGGAGTAGTCAGATCCAGAAGGGAGGGGTATCATCATATATAGGGGAGGGGTATCATAAGATCCAGAGGGAAAGGGTATAATCAGATCTAGAGGAGGGGTATCATCAGATCCAGAAGGAAGGGGTATCATCAGATCTAGGGGAGGGGATTCATAAGATCCAGAAGCAGGGGTATCATCAAATCTAGAGGACGGGTATCATCAGATCCAGGAGGGAGGGGGTGTCATTGAAAAATCATGAATCATTGGATTTTTAAATCAGATCCAAAATGCAAGGGGTCTCAGCATCATATGTGTGAAAGTAGGATTTCGGTATCAGATCTATACAGCAGAGGGATCTCAGTATAAGATCTATATAGCAGAGGGATCTCCGTATCAGATCTATACAGCAGAGGGATCTCAGTATCAGATCTATACAGCAGAGGGATCTCAGTATCAGATCTATATGGCAGAGGGTTCTCAGTAGCAGATCTATATAGGAGGGGGTGGGGGTTCTCAGTATAAGATCTATATAGGAGGGGGGTCTCAGTATAGATACATAACATGTGCTAGATCCAGTGTTCTTCCTGCTGAAATTTCAGCATTTCTCATAGGACATAATGGCATCCAATCAGCCAGTAGATGCTGTCCTGTGTATGTAGCCTTCAGTCTGCAGACCCCTCCCCTAATAATTCAGTCCCTTCCCCAATAACCTTCCTTCCAATCCCTTCTGCTCCTCACTAGTCCTAGCCATGACTGCTGACATCCTTCTCCTCCTATGGACAAGCTGTAATATTTCTCCCATATTTGATGTTATTTGTGGCTATTCCTGTACCCCCAGAGTATTCCCTGCACAGACACTAGGATGCCAGGATTTGTGTTTGCCCACTATGCTATGTCTGTGGTACCTCTGCCTATGGAAATTGTGTAGATCTCCTCAGTGGATCACATTGGATGTTAACCCCTTGCTTACCGGGGGTGGTGACTTTTCGCAGGTCTGCTGCCCCATTTCTAGCATTAGTATCCCCTATATCTGATGGGATACAATGATAGCTCTATTAAAATGATATTATACCTAAAGATACCCCAATCTAGTGAACTCCCACCCCTATCATTGCTATTCAGGGGTCCCAGTGATCTGTACCTTGCCATTGTATATACAGTCACTTAGCTTTAGTGTTTGCTCTTCACACCCTATAAGAATTCTTCTTATTTTTACAATGTACCACGGTGTAAATAAAATGTCTGACATTTTCATGAAACTTTCTGCTTTACAAAATGCTTTTTTTTTTGTTTTCTTTCCTTCTGATGCCAATAATAATAAAAAAAAGTTGAATGTTCGGTTCTAAAAGGTATTCCACAAAATCTTCTATTTGTGTCCATGTAGCCCAGTCAGGACTGATCGCCACCTCTGATGATGAATGTTTCTATTTGCCTTAAATCCACTTCTGCATTTCCTTTAGAATGATATACTGGAATGTATGTGACCCCTATAGGGTCCATAGTCTTAGGGCCAAGATGGTGTCCAGTATAAGATTATTTCAACCTTGCAAAACTTTCATTCCCCCTGTTGACCTGGTGTTTGTAAAGAGATCCCTTCATTGTGTATGTTCAGTCCTCCAGACAATGCATCCAATAAACCCTTTTATTATCTATACAATTGTCTTTTATGTGTTTTGTATTATTTGCTATATTTTCTTGGATTATATTCTGGTTGTGTTGTATTATGAGGAATATTTGCTATATTATAATACTAGTATAGTATATAGCTGTATACTCTTACGGCTCTTGTTGCTATTACTACTACTAATATTCCATCTACACATTGTAGTATATTCCTGTTTGCATGCTTTTGCACATCACCTCTTTTCAAGTGTGTAATAGAGCCACTTATGTGTTTGGAGGGGACATGTATTGTGCAATGTCAAACACAAATGAGACACTATTTGGCACTGGAGAGCTGGCATGTCGGGTCGGGGAGCAGAAGCTGCAGATTTTTGGCCAAGCATTTTTGTAGCGTGGGGAGATATTATTAACTTGTAATATTAAGGAAGATGAGCAGAAGAAGAAAACAGCAGGTGGATCCTGCATGGAGCATGGGAGCCCCCCCAGAAGAGATGTGTCTATATGTGCCCGGCACACAAGGGGTTAATGGAGCATGCGGAGAAGGCACATGTTACATAGGAACCTCACTAAGTAATTAATACATAAACGTGACAGAGGAGGTGACCCGGGAGAAGACATTGAGTCATAATCAATAAGCCCTGCACTGGAGGAGCCACAACACACAGACACTAGAAGACACAAGTGCAAACTTTATAGGATGCAATGTGTATGGTGTCCAAAAATGTCGCAAAGAAAAAGGTAAAAACAATATGGCTAAAATGGTTCATTGATATAAAAGAGAGAAAAAGTTTGAAACATTACCAATACTAAATAATATGGCTAAAATGGAATATATACACACACGTATATATTCTGTGTGTGTGTTTGGGAATATATATATATATATATATATATATATATATATATATATATATATATATATATACATACTAAATATTTGTGTGTATATAATAATATAATAAATATCTATTTGTATATTATTTGTATATATGTAGTATATTATGTACTGTATTGAAATAAATATTTATATTTAAATATGCATTTATGTATATATATATATATATATATATATATATATATATATATATATATATCTTGCATTTAAATACCTCGAAATATATACTATATATATCATGTGTATATATATATATATATATATATATATATATATATATATATATATATTGCAATGAATATGATTTGCCCTTAGTTTTTATCACCATAACAGATTCAACCATAGTAATTGATCCATAATTTCTTTATACACACAGACAAGTCATGTCTATATATTACATGAATTATTATAGATCACTGTCACTATATACATGACATAGACTTGTGTATCTCTCTATTATTTAGATATCTGTTCTCTCTATTTTTTTATCTGTCCTATTATTTATCTAATTATTTAGTTGTATGCTTTCATTCTATTCTATTCTAACCAGCCTGTAATACATGATATTATATGTGATTTATTAACTCTATGATTTTGAATTTACTCCTCAGTTTTTGTTCCTTGGGTTGTGGCTTCTTTTATATTCCGCCTATTACTTTCTGTAATAGTTACTAAAGTTTTAGAGGATGTAACAGAAATTATGAAATATCCAAAGTACAATGAGAAGAGAGTCCAGTGTGAAAAGCGCCTTTGGAAACAAAAGAGTGGATTTTTGTCTTCCCATTAGAAGAGGTAACTCCCCCCCCCCCTCTTGTTTCCTCCAGTCCCCTCCAGCCTGCACCAGAGTCCTGGAACAATAAGGACATCAGTCCCGGCTTCTATATGGCATTACTATGTTACACACTGATATTTGGGCATTTAGGGTACACAATGGTGCATGTAAGTGTAGGATCACAGGTATACATAGAGATATACAGGCAGTGTTGGAGAGAAGGATTGGGGATGTGACAAGGAGTCAGGGCTGTGGGAGTCAGATCTGGTTTGTAGCTGCAGTTTCTCATCTATAAAAGTCATTTTTTCCTCCCTGTCCTCAGTATCCAGATCACTTTCCTGCCAAGTCCCCCCTTCCTTCCTCACACAGAATGTCATCTAGCTTTTTGGCAAACTCTGCAGCCTGTGCTGTGTAGACAGTAGGGCTGTGTCCACATGCTGCACTTGTCAGTCTGGGTTTCTCATATATACGGGCCATCATTAAAGCTCACATTATTTTTGTCATCATTTTCTGCCTTTTATATTAAACAATGTTTGTCTTACACCTGACCAGTCATGACCATCATCACATTTTGGGTTAAATCTGAGGATATGAGGATGGTCAGTGAAGCATTACAGCCTCTGGCAGGGAAAGCTCTCATAAAGTCTATTCTTCTCTAATGTAATAACACATATTGCAGCGCACAGGGCAAGATAATGGGAATCTCAGACTGTCACTAAATGGTGGCAATGGCCCTGATACTACTGCTGGGTATATTGGTTTGTGTATGGAAGGATATACACAACACATATACCGAAACAAATGCAGAATTATACACAAATATATGTATAGGAAAACACACACATATAAGTCAGAGACATGAACAAACCTTCACAAATTAAAAAATACATATAAATACACATAAAAGCACATATACAAGTCATAGACATATAAAAACTTTGTTAAATTCAGAACTACACACTCATAGTCAGAAATACATACATACACATATACAAGCAAACACACACATAAATACACAAATCCAATGGAAAAGAAACACAAGTCATACACATACAAACACTTTCTTAAATTCTGAAGTACACAGAGTCAAAAATACATATAAATACACAAAATAAATGGTACAAACACATAAACATCCAGGTTAGAATTCACATATAAACACAGAAAAAACAAGGGTGCATACACAGTCATACACAAACTTCCTTAGATTCAGAAGTACACACAGACATACAAAAAGATGTACACACATAGCCATACACATACATATACACACTCACAAGGCAGACACATATAGCCACACACATATAGACACTGCTAAGTCTTGAAGAATATAAACCTATATGAAGAACACTTAGGCATGAACATTTGCACAAAGGATTAAAAAAAAAAGAAACAAACCCAGAAGTTCAGACATTGTCATAAACACCAAACACATCTAGATGAATACACACACACACACACACACACACACACACACACACACACACACACACACACATACCTAAAGAATCAAAAACAAACACATACACAAAAATCCAGAAGTACAGTAATACACATTAGACTTTAAGACATTCAGAACTACAAATATAAATATAAAAATATATACACATATCTATCTATCTATCTATCTATCTATCTATCTATCTATCTATCTATCTATCTATCTCCTATCTATCTATCTATCTACCATCTAATCGATCTATCGATATATATATATATATATATATATATATATATATATATATATATAGACACAGAATCTCTGCTGGAGATAACTAATCTGCAGGAGTCATCAGTTACACTTTCCAGAACTGTACAATACAATGTAGAAGAGAGACATGGCCTGAGCACTGAGGATAATTCCTGGCTGGGGATATTGAGGCAGACAGAGGACACTAATGACTTGGGTCTATTTAAGTAAACTAAGGGCTCCATTTATGAATGTAGTCATGACAGTCTACAATGATTAGTATCATCTGCCAAAGACAATGTTATATAGACATACAAGCTGGGAGAATTAAAGTGCATGGCTGGAAACAATCCCAGCTGTAAGGGCAGTGTGTGTAGTTGTGTGTAGTTGTGTGTTTGTGTCATCAGGGCGCCTCTATTAATTGCCTCTAGTCTGGATAGGATTGCTGCATTGCCACAATGTGCCTGAGTTGCTGCATGCAGTAATATTGTGCTACCTGTCACAGTTCTCTATGCAGAAAGTGGAAAATTCCAGACAATGGAGGTTGTCTGAGGGGATTCATTTCCCAGCATTGACCTGCTCTCCAATACCCAGGCAGCTCATCTCCATTCCTATTCTGCCCAACTTGTATGTGGAAGTAACGCCCAACAGCCACTGACTTGATGAGCTGAGCTGAATGGGAGAATAGCCCCTCTCACAGACACCCCATGCAGGCTGAATGGAGTCTGTGGCCACAGAGCTGGGCTGAAGGTCAAAGCCTCTGTCACAGCTGCAGGTGGCTCATTTCCTTTCCCTAAATATATCCTGCACCTCTACAATCAGCCCAGGGGCTCATGAATTGCCAATCTCATTTCCAGAGCACTAATCAACCATTTTGCATTACCAAGTCTAATGTCTGTCTAGAAAATGCTAAAATAAAAAAAAAAGTTCCAAGTGGAACCGAAAATAATCCTGAGTCAATAAGGACACATGAAATATGGAGAATTTAGAAGTATTGGCTAAAATTCATAGAAGTATCCGGCCTGGAGCGCCATTTTTATAGCAGAGGATCAGCCTCATATATTATTAGATAAGGTCAATTTATGTAAAATGTTAGGATTAAGTTTACAAAATAAAAAAATTCACTTAAATCAACCTTAGAGTCATGACTACATAAGAAATATTTGAATTCACTATCTATCTATCTATCTATCTATCTATCTATCTATCTATCTATTTATTTATCTAATATCTACATTTAATTATCTATCTATCTAATATATATATATATATATATATATATATATATATATATATATATATTTATCTTTCTATCTATTATGTTTATGTAATATATATTTATCAATCTAATTATCTATCTAATATTTATCTTACTAATATTTAAAAAAAATAGTCTAATCTAAATTAAAAAAATAATGTATATATTGTATCTATCTATATGCATATAATGTATCTATTTATCAATATATCTATACACATTGAATCTATCTATCTACATATAACCTATTTATCTATTTATACTCATATAATCTATCTATCTATCTATCTATCTATACTCATATAACCTATCCATCTATCTACTATCTATCTATCTATCTATCTATCTATCTATCATCTATCTATCTATCTATCTATCTATCTATACTCATATAATCTATCTATCTATCTATCTATCTATCTATCTATCTATCCATCTATCATTACCTCTAGTATTATCTATCTATGATCCCCAGTATCTATCTATCTATCTATCTATCTATCTATCTATCTATCTATCTATCTATCTATCTATCTATCTATCTATCTATCCATCCATCCATCCGTCTTTCCATCCTTCCCTCCCTTTTGTCTATTCTCTAATGGACATCCTGTCCCTCCCATTCCAAGTAGTATTTCCAGCTATAGTTTTAAATGCTTCCTAGTCTAACCAGAATATAGAATGAAGCTGGCGGGCTTTGTGGCGGAAATATAATTAAAGTGGGTGAGAGATGTAAACGATGAAGAATAAGAATGACATCAGGCCAATTTCACACTTGGCACTCCAATGGTCGGGACCAAGCAGGGCTCTTGCCATGCAAGGCAGATCAAAGTGCACTGCCACTCCTAGAAAGGCAGAGGGGGAATTAAGTATGCTAATCCCCAGGACAAATATATTTTAATCTTGTTAAAATACAAGTTAATGCTGCAGCTCAGTGGCTGAACTTTGTCAGACTGTAGAGATCCAGTTGCACTGTTAACTCTGCATAAGGTAAGACATTCTCATTCACAAGATACACAGATACAGAATCCTCTGCACGATCTTCTTGTATCCATGCAGACTGATTTTCCATAGGGGACATTTGTCTTACATATTTTACTTAAGCAGAAAAAAAAGTGACAAGATAATTTGAGGCCCAGGGGCGAGTGTTGTGTCCTGGGGATAGATTATAGAAAACAATTTATTTATGACAAAATTACATATTATACAAATAATCCGACAATGCACAGCATGTTCTCAAAGTGTATGAGCCCAAAGATGTTCTCAAAGTGCAAACACATCTAAACAAGTTAAGAGAACGTGAAATAAAGGGGGTTTTATTTTTCAAAGGTTCTGCACATTTGTTTGGACCTTGGAGAAGACAAAGGGTTCCTCATCTTGAGGCCGATCTTAGGCCTTTGGTAATTGACCCCCAGTGTAGGATGTGGCCCTCATGGAGCTCAGTGTATCTGGTTAGAAAATCTCTTAGATTCTAAAAACAATCAAAATTTAATAATATTGATTTTATTCACTTATATATCACCAGAATATTCCTCAGCGCTGTACAGAGATTGTCACATTGGCCCCTGTCCACAATGGGGCCCATAATAAAAATTCAAAGGAAACCTATCATAAGGTTTTGAAAGTGTGGGAAGAAACTGGAGAACATGGTACAAACATAAGAAGAACATACAAACTCCATGCAAGCCAGTATTCCAGCTTTACAGTCCTAACCACTGAGCCATGGTACGGCCTGGCAACCAATCATATTAATGACCGATTACTTATACTTGGCAGAAGCCTTTAATACCTTCTCCATCCCTCTAGGACTTGTTTAGTGATTGTATTGAAATTGAGAAATACCATAGAAATTGAAATTGTATAATTTCAATATAATGTACCGTATATACTCGATTATAAGCCGACCCGATTATAAGACGAGACCCCTAATTTTACCACAAAAAACTGTGAAAACGTGTTGACTCGAGTATAAGCCGAGGGGGGGAAATGCAGCAGCTACTGGAAAATTTCCCAAATTAAAATGGCCAGAGTTTTTGGGTGCAGTAGACGCTGGGGAAGGGGAGGGGGTGTTTTGGTTGTCTGTCTGCCCCTTCCCTGAGCTTGAGGACTGGTTTTTTTTTTCCCCCACTTGGAATTCAGTCTGGCTTAATATAGGGTATCTGCGGCGCCACTATTAACCCCTTCCCAATGGAATAGGAGCACTGCAGATCCCTTATATTTAGCCTGGCTGTAGTCAGGCTGAATTCCAAGTAGGGGGGGGGGACTCAGTCTCGGGAAAGGGGCAGTTAGACTTTTTTTTCCCACTACGGCATTTACCGTACAGGAAAAATATATTTATAGATTTGTAGAGCGGGCATTTTCGGACACAGGGATAACTAATATGTATGTGTTTCACAGTGTTAACAGTATTAGTTTTATATGTGTTCTAGGGAAAGGAGGAGGATTTGAATTTTTAATACTTATTTTTATTTTATTCTACTTTTTTTTTTCTGCATTTATTAGAACCCCTAGGGGTCTGATCACTAATGCAATGCATTGGACCCGGCATACAGACACCGGGGTGGGTGCCAGGCTGCAGCATCGCCATGCTCAAACTGCAGAAGTACTTACGGTACTTCTTCTAGCAGGCCCAGACCGCGGATACACGCCGGGTGTGGGCCTGAGGTTACTTGGCCACGTCACCTGGCATCTGATGAAGTGCGGGGGCATGGTCTGCATTCCGGGCCTGCTAGCAGATGTACCGTAAGTACTTCAGCAGTTTGAAATGAGCAGCATCGCCACGCTCATAGCAGGAGCGGCCCGGCACCCGCCCCTGTATCTGTATGCCAGGTTCGGAAGCCGGGTCTGTAACTATAAATATTGCTGAATTACCGTAATGACTCGAGTATAAGCCGAGGCGGACTTTTTCAGCACAGAAACTGTGCTGAAAAACTCAGCTTATACTCGAGTATATACGGTAAGTCTATTTCAGATACATTTTCCCATTTTGTATTTAGGACACAGTTATGAAAATCGATGTTTATAATCTAAGTGTAAAACACCTTGTTACAATCTTCATCACTGGTGACCTATCCTATAAAGTGAAGTGGGTCCAACAGTGGAGCTTTATTTTGGTAGAATATTACGAGCAAACCTAAGAATAAGTGAATGATGATTTTATTGCTTTATGTAATGTATATTTCATCAATAAAGATCAATTATTATTTGTATGTAGTATTTGTATTACTGTCAACCTCAACACTGGTTTGTCTTCTGCTCGACCACTGGAATTCTGTTTTGGATCATGTCAGTACCTGGGCCCAGTGGAGGATCCTCTGGCCCCGGGGTGGGCTAGTCTGACCCTGATAGGGGTCTATGGTAAGGTATGGTCATAAACTGATAAACGCATAATAATATAATACATGCCATAAAATGCAGATTGGGAATCTATTGCTAAAATGGGTGGAATGAAGGTAACGCTGTGTGGTATGTGTATGTGTATCTAGAATCAGAAGATTTTGGGGTTGACTCCAACTTGGCTCACCAAATGGCAAATATATGTTGTTTTCACTTACATTTAAGTTTGGTTTATAAAAGGAGAACTCACAATCATTTCTTGGAAAAACTGAGTTTTATTTTAGTCTTCGTGAAAGTGAATCTGTTTAGAGGAAAAAGATACCTAGTACTTACACATAGGACTCCATTGTCACTCTGTCTGTTCGAACGGTGTCATATTAGAGGTCAAGGTCTCCTCCCCAAGCCTCTCTGTGTCTTCTTTGCCTTCCCCAATGTTTGTCTAAGTCTGTCATATATACCAAAGATATACTTGGATGGTTTTGTTTGCAATATGTTAGAAAAATGTAATTAACTCTTAAATTAAATATTATTTACATAAATATCAATCATCCCATAGATCATTGTACCCAGAGTATTGTGTACAGTAATGGCGTGACCTATAATGTTCATTGCTAGCCCGGCAGGTTTTATAACAATGTAATAACATGAAATGTAATGGATCACATTCAAAGACCTTTCTGCTATGCAAAATCGATATTTGTTTCCAAAATTCACAATTTAAATATTTGGTGATGACCGGAGTCTGGTGAACAAGATGGAGGCTCTATGGCCTTATTCTTACCATGCGGTTTTGATATGAGTTAAAACTAGGGCTGAGGCACCACGTAGTAAATAAAGCACAGCGAAAAAGAAAAAAACTGGGTCAAAAAATGTGGCGGAAACACATCACATTTTTTCAATGTGGGGCTTAAACCTGAAGGTTTTTTTTCACAGTCCACTTTTATAACTGTCAGTCAGATGTGTCATAAGACCCAAGTGTTAGTGGAACTCGGGAACCTGAGACATCAATGTCAAAATGACAGTTGGTCTTGGTGTCTGGTTACATTGTAGAGGTAGCCAAGCACGGATAGGATTCCATCACTCCAATTATTTGCAATAGAGAATAAACTCTCTTGGTTGACAATGGACAGGACACCCCAAAGATTTGATTCTAATGTCACAATCATAAAAGTCAATTTTGGAAAAATGAAGGAATTTCTTATGAATATTATGAACAATGATTAAAATTGGTGTCAGCCAAGAAATTTTTTTAAAAGTTTTCTGTACCCAAGAGTGATGTCATCCTGACTCAGACATACAACAGAGAATAGCTCCTAAACAGATGATGAATACGTCACCTCTTGGGATCTCAAAAGTCAAGAACCAAAATGAAAAAGCTACTGCCAGACCTACATTGGTTTCCCAGACCACCCTATCCCATGATGAGCACCCGATTAGGGTCAAAACACGTTGGAAGGAAAAATCAAGGGTTGTGGGACTGCCCTTCTTAGGGCGCGAGTCTTGGATCTGGGGTTAGTGGTCACTTAGAGATATATCTCCGTTTTCCCTACATGTAAGACCCTGTGATCCACTGAGAAGACATAACTTTTTGCTCCCACTGCCGGTTCTAATCTTATTCACAACATATTATATTTGCACTGATTTTCTAGACTCTTTCATAAGATCATTGTTAAAGATATTTATTAAAAGTTACTGTTTAGCTACTATCTGTTAGGGCAAGATTCTCAGACATATGACTGGCTGCAGCAGATGTAATGTGAGTGGCGGGGGATAAGGTGAATTTTACTTCTTTTATTGCTTTAAAAAAGTCAAAGCATTTTTATAAGCAATAACAGAAATTGTTGTTATGGCCGGTATATCTTTTTATTTTTTTATGGTTGGACCACCCCTTCAAGAAAATAATATTAATAATAATAATATTTGCCAGCATATTTTACCATATGTACCATAACGAACTTTGGAAAAAACAAACATAATAAAAAATTTTTAGTATTCAAAAGCACTAAGGAAAAACTTTACAATGTAAATGAAAAGACGAGTTATAGTCTATGGGGGTCCGTGTGCTTTCACTGGTAGACCTCCTTCTCATGTGGACTTCCCCAGACGGAATACCAACGCGGATGAGAAGGAGGCCTTACCAATATGAGCACATCGATCTGCAGTGCAAGCATATGGCTAAGGCCACATGTTGCAGAACCCAGCTAAAAAACGATGCAGAAAAAATGCTGCAAAACACTCAGCATTTTTTATTACATTTTTGCTGTGTTTTTCTCTTTGTTTGTTTCTTCCCTTGTTAAATCTATAGGGAAAACTCAGAAATTTCCGCAAGTAGAATTGACATGCTGCATTTTTTTCTGCAATATGTGGATGGGATGAGCCGGACTCTCATTCACTTTTCTGGTAATGTAAAACTCAGCATTTTTTTCTGCTGCTTTTCCATAACATGCGGCTTTAGCCTACGGGAGGAATAGTGTAGGTGTGGTTTAGACTTCCTTTGCAGCTTAGACTACCATATTATATACCACGATTACTAAGACCTTCTTAACCACCAGCTGGCTAAACCTCAACTATAGGCTACTATGTCTAGATCTCTACCTACCAGTGTATAAGATCTCCCGATTGTAAGGGGGCAATAGCTAGGAGGCAGACTGACCTTAATACCCACCTTTAAAGTTAAAGGTTGTTCAAATGAGCGTTAAAGCTTCTTTTGGAATCCAAGCACCCCTACTGAGGGTCTCCTATTGGAGCACAGTAAGAGCACACATTGATCCTAATCCCTGAATGGTTGTGCTATTCAGATGACCAGTGGTGAAGTATTGAGCAAGACCCTAATGCCAAAATAGCCCCATTATGTGAACAAACACTGTATTGAGTGAGGAAGTCTACACAACAATGCTGCAGGTTACTGACCTTATGTACTGTAGGATACAGGTGCATTTATTGTCCTCACCTAAATGCATTGGTATTAGTATAGCCATACCAACTTGTTTGAGCCACAGCAAATTTTTGCAAAGAGCACCATTGGGTTTATTATAGGATGGGATTGGAGGAATCAGATAAAAGGGACACCTTGGCCCAACACATTTATTATAACACATGCAAGTTTTCAGGTGTAAGTTATAATCAAAATCTACAAGAGTTTCTCTTTACATTTCAGTTGCTCCCTGCGCCTGTTGGAGCCCTTATTAAGACTGGCATACAAAACGCCAGTCCTAATAAATCATTCCTAGTGTGTCATTTAGAATACAGAATGGAATCCATAAAATACAAAACTGTTTAAACAATGGTTCCATATACTACAGTCTGAGTAATTCAATATACCATTAGAAAGTACAAATCATCCTGCAAAAAATAAGTATTCATTTGGATATGTGAGAGTTATGGCTGGCAGAAGGCCGGGAGTAAACAAATAAAATGCAAAAAAGTGCATAGCTATCAGGAAGGGAGTCTGTCAGCGCTATTGACTAACTTTCACCAAAACGATTTCCAACATAAATGGAAATAAAAAAAACTAAGCAAATATAGAGGTAAGATAATACAGAAGACAGCGGGACTGATGAAGGTATACTCAAATATCATGTAACCCGTTTAAGGACGTTGGGTACTTTGTACATTAATGGCTGGAGATTTTTTTCATATTTTCCTTCTCCATCTTCCAAAATTCATAACTTTTGAACTTTTTCTGTGAGGGCTTATTTTTTGCATGACAAGTTGTACTTTCCTTTCTCACCATTTTCGGCTACATATAATGTTTCAATTAGCTTTCATTAATATTTTTGGGAGTCCATATGCAAAAAAAAGCCAATACAATTTTATCATTACTTTTTTGTATTTTTTCCCTCTGCATTATAAATGACATGGTAACTTTGTCCAGTGGGTCATTACGATTACAGCGATGCCATATTTCTATTTGTTTTATTATGTGTTACTGCGTTTACTGACAAATGTTATTTTTTGAAAATGAAGGATTTTCCTGGGTTTATTGCATTCTAGCACCTATAACTTTTTTACTGTTTAGTTGACGGAGATATGTCAGGGATATTTATTTGCGGGGACAAGTTGCAGTTTTCATTGGTACCAATGTTTGGTATTAGTGACTTTTTGATTGATTTTTATTGCTATTTTTGGGTGGTAAGCAAAATGACCAAAACACATTAATTTGCGTATTTTTTACGGCGTTCACCTTATAGGATAAATAATGCTATTTTTGGTTAGTGTGGGCTTAAATGCACATGGAGAGACCTAACAGGTTTGTGTATTTTATTTACATTATGTGTTTTTTTTAATTTTTTTTAAATTACTTTTTATTGTTAATTTTTTTTTCTACTTCATTTTTAACTTTTTCAGCCATGAATCATGTATTGCAGTACATGACACCTAGGCTCCTTATGCGCAATAGGGAAAGGAAGTCAGGAGGCCATTCCCAAGATTCCTGGCTGTCATGGTAACCCCTCGAAATTTGCAATTTGATCGCAGGGTATCTGAGGGGTGGCAGTGTTGATCTTGATGGTCATGACTAGGGCCAGGAACTGTGTGAGTATACGGTAGGCATCTCCATTCCTGCTAATGTATCAGCTCAGTTACATGAGAGAAAAGCGTATCCCCTAGGTTCTTTTATGAGTAGGGTTGAGCCGATCTTGAGATTTCAGGATCGTTTTTAAAATCTGGTTTTCGATCATTTTCCAGCCGATCTTGATCGTGAAATTTGCTCAATTGCTGATCGGGATCCGTTCTTTCATGATCTCGATCGCTCAACCTTCATTATGACCTTATGGGGGTGAAAGGTGCTTATTATTTATAAAAATAAAATAAAAAACTAAAAAAGTAAAAGAAAATTTTTTTTCCCCTACCACACCCCAGTTACAGGTTCTAGCCCCGCCCCCCATGTCACAACAGTATGTGTCACTTTCATAGAAATGACCATAACAGAGAGGAAAAACTATTTGTTATAAAAAAAAACCCCATGAAATATGTGAAAAAAAGGCAAATAAAACCAACATAAAAAACATATTTATCACCAAAAAAGAAGCAAAATTTATTTTAATAACACAAAACAAAAAATATGTTATACTCCCCAAAACCACATGTACGAAAGAAGAACCCAAAAATAGCTCAGTACTGAAGTGGTTACATGGTCACTAAATTTAACATGAATCAATAGTACAATGAATAAGAAGCTTTGTAATATATCTTATCAGTGAAAAATGATTCTTTCTCCACTTATCTAGCTTCTTTTTTCTTGGATACTTCACTCACTCTTTGAGTAAGTCTTGATGTGTAGCATGACTGTCAGATCAGGAAAGTAGTCAATAAAAATCTATGGAGAGAAGAGGAATAAGGAAAGAGGAGGAGTCAAGTAAGAGAGGGGCAGGCACACACAGACATGGGGCTGCAGTTTCTATCTCACCCCAAGTGCTTTAGTCACATCGATACTTATTAATATTGCTCTATAATGTCCTCACTACTGCTGTTGAATGCGTGAAGGAGTATTAGGGAGTAGGGTCTTAAGTTTTCTCCATGACCTGTCTAAAGTAGCCATCATAATTGTTCTAGTCATAGGAAAAGATCCTGAAATTAATTCCCCATTAATTCACATGAAATATTAATAACATACATGAAATAAGGTGGATGTCTTCAGTGATACTGAATATATAGATTTATTTTCCTTTTTTTTTTCTCTATTTTTGGAATTCTTCTAATATGAAATATATTAACATTTACAAAAGGTGGGAAAAAAAATCTGTCAATAAGGAGTCCTTGGCAAACACAATGATCATGCGAGGTCCAGCACACGGTTTCGGCATACTGGGATTAAGTTAATTAAATGGCACAACAGGACAATAACCCATGACAAGCAATGAACCATTCACTACAGAGAGCTCCATACAAGCCTTAGTATGAAGGATCTGCTAATGTATACAAGTCACACGGCCTGCAATTATTACTGTATGGAGCTTCTGCCTTACATTTATTTACTGATTATTTTTCAGTTTTGTTTTTTTTTACTGATTGTCCAACAACCGAAAAAGTTCTTCAATTTAATGTAAATTAATGAAATTTACTAACATTGATCACAGAATATACTTCACGATAAAGACACCAACACACCTAACCAATAACCAATAAATAATATACCATTAAATACATCACATTAAATTAATCTACATAAACTGCATGTGCTTGTATAAAGACACAGAAGTATATAGAGCCAAAGAGAAAAAATAATAAATGGGGCTAGCTCATGCAAAAGATAAGAACTACCTCAAGCATTATAGGCCTTATACGCCTACATTATGCCTTATGCCGCCGATTTCAGAGGAAAATCAGGGGCAGATCCAGCCCTCATTCTGCCTCTCATTGTTTTTAATAGGCGGAAGAGAACGGGGTCCTGCTTGATCTTGCTCCGGATTTAGCAGCTGATTCAGCAACAGAATTCACAGATTTAGGCCTCTTGAAGTGTGGTGTGGTTCGGATTGTTATCTGGGTTTTTCTCAGATAGCACACTAACCCATTTATCTCTGTTGGTCCATGTGTAGGCCCAATTTCATGTGTTGGCCGCAAAATCACGGCCACAAAATAACGCTGCGTTTACGATCCACGCTCCCATTGAAATCAATGGGAGCGTATACGGCCCGCAAAGTCTCACACAGCGTATACGTGCCACATCACGCGGCACGTTACACCGTGTGAACTCCCTCTAACTCTCACCTGACCCTCCAGACCAAGGCTCACCATGGAGACAGGTCTCCTACAACCCCGTCCAGTGGCCTGTGATAGGCCATGGCTGAACCAAGGCAAGGATTTGAACAGTGCAAGGGGGATTCAAAGGGATAGCTGCACACAATGACACATAACATAAAGGACGGGACATACCAACATAGCCCAGAAGCACAATAGATGAACACATGAAGCAGACCCTTCTTGGATATTGCAAAAGCCCTGTTCATTTGGGCCTAATCAGTGGCAGAAACCAGCAGAAAGAAAATGAAGAGGGATTCCTCTTCATTTACCGATGTGTGAATGGGGTCTAACACTTACAGTGGGGCAAAAAAGTATTTAGTCAGTCACCAATAGTGCAAGTTCCACCACTTAAAAAGATGAGAGGCGTCTGTAATTTACATCATAGGTAGACCTAACTATGAGAGACAAAGTGAGAAAACAAATCCAGAAAATCACATTGTCTGATTTTGTAAGAATTTATTTGCAAATTATGGTGGAAAATAAGTATTTGGTCAGTAACAAAATTTCATCTCAATACTTTGTTATATATCCTTTGTTGGCAGTGACAGAGGTCAAACGTTTTCTGTAAGTCTTCACAAGGTTGGCACACACTGTTGTTGGTATGTTGGCCCATTCCTCCATGCAGATCTCCTCTAGAGCAGTGATGTTTTGGGGCTGTCGCTTGGCAACACGGACTTTCAACTCCCTCCAAAGGTTTTCTATAGGGTTGAGATCTGGAGACTGGCTAGGCCACTCCAGGAACTTGAAATGCTTCTTACAAAGCAACTCCTTCATTGCCCTGGCGGTGTGCTTTGGATTATTGTAATGTTGAAAGACCCAGCCACGTTTCATCTTCAATGCCCTTGCTGATGGAAGGAGGTTTGCACTCAAAATCTCACGATACATGGCCCCATTCATTCTTTCATGTACCCGGATCAGTCGTCCTGGCCCCTTTGCAAAGAAACAGCCCCAAAGCATGATGTTTCCACCCCCAGGCTTTACAGTAGGTATGGTGTTTGATGGATGCAATTCAGTATTCTTTTCCCTCCAAACACGAAAAGTTGTGTTTCTACCAAATAGTTCCAGTTTGGTTTCATCAGACCATAGAACATTCTCCCAATACTCTTCTGGATCATCCAAATGCTCTCTAGCACACTTCAGACGGGCCCGGACATGTACTGGCTTAAGCAGTGGGACACGTCTGGCACTGCAGGATCTGAGTCCCTGGCGGCGTAGTGTGTTACTGATGGTAGGCTTTGTTACATTGGTCCCAGCTCTCTGCAGTTCATTCACTAGGTGCCCCCGTGTGGTTCTGGGATTTTTGCTCACCGTTCTTGTGATCATTTTGACCCCACGGGGAGAGATTTTGCGTGGAGCCCCAGATCGAGGGAGATTATCAGTGGTCTTGTATGTCTTCCATTTTCTAATTATTGCTCCCACAGTTAATTTCTTCAATCCAAGCTTGTTGCCTATTGCAGATTCAGTCTTCCCAGCCTGGTGCAGGGCTACAATTTTGTTTCTGGTGTCCTTTGACAGCTCTTTGGTCTTCACCATAGTGGAGTTTGGAGTCTGACTGTTTGAGGGTGTGCACAGGTGTCTTTTTATCCTGATAACAAGTTTAAACAGGTGCCATTACTACAGGTAATGAGTGGAGGAAAGAGGAGACTCTTAAAGAAGAAGTTACAGGTCTGTGAGAGCCAGAAATCTTGATTGTTTGTAGGTGACCAAATACTTATTTTCCACCATAATTTGCAAATAAATTCTTAAAAAATCAGACAATGTGATTTTCTGGATTTGTTTTCTCATTTTGTCTCTCATAGTTGAGGTCTACCTATGATGTAAATTACAGACGCCTCTCATCTTTTTAAGTGGTGGAACTTGCACTATTGGTGACTGACTAAATAATTTTTTGCCCCACTGTATATACTGCCCCGGTATTACACTTATATACAGTTTATCTACTTTACATCCTCTGTATTACAGTCCAGTGTAGCAGGTCGGCCTCAGCAAAAAATATCCAACTCCAAGTGGTGTTTTTGCTGTGGCGCAGTTGGACAAAAACACTGCCGCCTCATGAATTGTACCGCAAAAAGGCCCACTAAGACTCTGCCACCCAAGGGCCCGCACAAATCGGGAGCTGGTCCTGTATACAACTAAATGGGGATGAAGCTACACTGCTAGAATCCTACTGGTGAGGTCTAAAAGAAACCTTTAATCTCTAGTCTTGAAAGCAAGAAAATGTGACACACAAGAATGGCTATGGGACATAGGGATTATGTAATAGAAAATATTGCCCTACATATGCATCTCATGTTCTGTCAAGGCAAAAACACCTTGACATATATAGCTATAAATTGTCAAAGTATTCCTTCTCACAGGACCAATTTGCAGTCCGGGTTCTGCTTCCAAAGTCCTCCATCATTTAGCCTATTAAATAGCCCCCATAGAGGAGTGGCTTTTTCGGCTTGCAAGCGTCTTACACTCTGCTGTCAGTAGTTACAAATGATATGAGGCTTTGCACTGCATGAACATTGTTATAGGCAGTAATCCCAGATTACTCATGAAAGCTCAGTGCACTGGTTTATTATGCATGTGCAGCACCCAGCTAAAATTAGGGTTTTTAGAAACCATAAAATATAGGAAGGAATGCTAGAACCATGTTGGGCTTTATGGATATTTGTTCTTGCAGCCGTTCTCTAGAGAGCACAAATCAGTATCCACAATATACCCAAACCAGCAGTTCTCATATGTTACATCCTCATTATCTAGTAATTTGTCAGGACTGCATCAGAGCTGCCCAATCCCATTGCGGATCTACCTTCAAGCTCAAGAAGCGAGACAGTTCACAAGTATTTGATGACAACAATGTCTAATATATGGACATACAGAAAGGCGAACAGCAGGGAACACAGAGTCTCTTGTGTATCCGCATCAGATGTAAAAGAATGGTCAAAAAAAATATCACAAAAATCAAAAGCTTTGGACATTGCAATGACTTTGTGGCCACCAAGGAGCCAGTTAATATCTTATGTAACCTTGCGTCTCAGGTAAGTTGACCTCACAAAAAAATGGTTGGTTTTATACCGCAGGGTGATTATATAGAAGTCATTGTCAATTCACCTTAGATCAGGGGTCTCAAACTTGCGGCCCGCGGGCCAACTGCGGCCCTCAGGACGATAGTTTTTGGCCCCCGCGCAGCTCCCTGCATGTCCCACTATGTCCCTTTAGTGTTTTACTTAAACTTTCCTCCGATCACTCCCTCGCTCTTATAACAGCAATAGAAAGTGATGGGTGATCGGTGGAAAGCTAGTACTACTGAAGTTTAAAACTCAAGGACCTGTGTGTGACATCAGACGTCATGTGAATAGGGAGTTGTGTCTGAAAAGACCCCAGAGTATAATAATTGTTTATGGGTGTCCACTATGGGCTATAATACTGTGTGCAGGAGCCACTATGGGGGATAATACTGTGTGCAGGGGCCACTATGGGGGATATTGCTGTGTGCAGGGGCCACTATGGGGGATAATACTGTGTGCAGGGGCCACTAATGGACACAATAAAGAAAGAGTCCTCCTGGGACTCTTACCATGCTTAGGAGTTGCTTCTATATATATAAAGTTTAGTCACATTATTATGACCACCTCCTACTTTCCACATTGGTAATGCATAACCCATGAAGGAAGTGACATGTTATGGACTGGCTAGCCCACTTTTACTCCATCACTAAAAGCTCACATATACCTGGAACCAGTCCTGAGGGGAAGGTCACACATTACAGCCATTACATTCAATTTGCTAATAAGACAATATAAAATAAGCTTCTCGGCTCCATCTAGTGGTTGCTGCAGGCACAAAGGTTTTTTTAACATTGAAGCCTAGGTCGACACCTGTGCCGGGATTCCATACAGGGTTTCCATCCGCTTAAAATATGCAGAAAGAAAAATCCTGCAAACAGGACTTTTCTCTCTGCATTTATCCGCCTTTTTCAGGGGAAACTAGGGGGTAACCAGATGGACCACATTATAGTAAATGGCAAGGGTTCCCAAACACCAGTTCATGGACCAGGACCAGGCCTTGGGGATTTTATGACGGTCCACAGGGCTGGCCTCAGTCTTAGCTGGATACTTTACGCTAGGCCATGTTGCCGTGGTAATGTGTAAACTATCGGGTAGTATTCTGTAGCTGATACTCGTGTCACGCCTGCCTGCCCCACAGAGCAACCCGGTGTTAGGATTGGGTCCCGCAGGGTTCTTGCTCAGTGCACAGCGCCACCTGCGGGTCAATCTAACGCTCGGCCTCGGATAGTGAGGTGTCTGGAGTGTAAGTCCAGTTTTCGGCCTACTGAGCATGCTCAGACATATTGGAGCCGCTCGCAAGCTAAGTGCCATTTCGTCCCTACTGAGCATGAGCGGTGAGGTCATGACCACCGCCCCTATTAGGTGGGGACTTGCCTTTAAATAGTGTGAGCCGACGCCCGCCCAGCACTCACACTTTGACTGAAGTTTGTTAAAGGACAGTAGTTCAGGGCTAGGCTCCAGTATCCAGGCAGGGGTTCAGACTAGGCCTGTAGTTAGTACCCAGTAATTCCTGAACAGTCAGCTCTACACCAGGGTGAGGAGCAGTAGACACTGTTCCAGCCCATAGAATTGCAGCAGGTTTGGGCTCTCGGATAGCCTCTTTAACTGTCAAACCTCCTTTACTCTCCTGGCTGTTGCAGGAGCTTGTTTAGTTGCTGACCTGGGGTGACTGTTAACCCTCGGCAGACTTGCTGTGTTAGCTGTACTGTGCTCCTGTCCAGTGAGGTTAACTGGCAGGGCTTTCTTGCAGCTTGTTCACATTAAGTATCGCGTCACATATATACCAGTGCAGCTTAACTGGTAGAGGACTATTCAGACATACAGTCACCCACCATTGGGCCTGTGGACCTCGCTGCAGTGTCTTGCAGGCTAGAGGTTCTGTTGCTTAAAATATTATATATATATATATATATATATATATATATATATATATACAGAACCGTAATGGAAAATTAACGTTCCATACGGTCAATTCAGACGAATTAGGAAGAACTGTACTGAAAACCAAGAATATAATAGACAAAGTAAGTTGCTGGCCGAGAGATTTCATATGAAACACTACCCCAAAGGTCTAGTTAAATCTGCACGCATTAGAGCAGGCCAACTGACTCAGAGTGAATGTCTTAAACCTAATCAAAAGGAAAATAATGATTCTTACCAGTTCAACTTCATAACAGCGTTTAGTTCATCTCACAAGACAATCAGAAACATCCTTACAAAACATTGGCCGGTCGTCCAGAATGACCCAGTGTTAAGTAAAATTGTACCACCCAAACCTAAGCTTACCTTTAGAAGGGCCCAAACTCTTAAAAATATATTAGCCCCTAGCAGGCTACGGCCAATCAAAGAAAATACTGGACAAAGTTTAATCAAACCTATTGTAGGGAGCTATAAATGCGGCCACCAAAAGTGCAAGTGTTGCAAATCAATTAAAAATCGTACCACTTCTTTCACTAGCAGTGTTACGGGTGAGCGATTTCAAATTAAACATCATATGAATTGCTCTTCTAGTTATGTCATCTATCTGTTAGAATGTACTTGTGGGCTACAGTATATCGGTCGCACTATAATGACGTTACGCGAACGCATTAACAAGCATCGCTCTAATGTGAATAATGGCTTTGCAAAACATAGTGTGTCACGTCATGGGGCACAACACCACATGTGTAATTTTAAAGATTTCTCAGTAACTCCGATCGATCATATACCTGAGAACCAACCGAATCGTTTTGAGAGTCTGAGCAAAAAGGAGATATACTGGATATACAAAATTAACACCTTAACCCCTATGGGACTTAACGAAACCTTAGAGGATATAACAAAATATTAACTGGAAGATTTTGGAGTTTCTGCAAGTTTATTATTTATTCTTTTTTTTATATCAAAATTATGGGCATTTCTATTGGATTATGTTTTTAATTGATATTTAATTATACATTTTATGCAAATTTTATTAATGCATGCAAATTTTATGTATTTATGTAAATTTAATCATCAATGGTTACCATTTGGTATTATACCTTTAACTTATTTATTTATTGATAACCTAGTCTTCTAATTAATTCAAAACTAGTAAGATAACTTTAATTCTCAGAAAGCAGTTTGCTATCAGACATACGCTCATATAATGTTCCTAGCATTAAGTTTACAAGTAAGCGTATAGTGTGCACCTGTGCATTGTAGATGCCAGGGGGACACGCAGAAGTGAAGCAGCATACTGGTATTCACTAGAGATGAGCGAACAGTGTCCTATCGAACTCATGTTCGATCGGATATTAGGCTGTTCGGCATGTTCGAATCGAATCGAACACCGCGTGGTAAAGTGCGCCATTACTCGATTCCCCTCCCACCTTCCCTGGCGCCTTTTTTGCTCCAATAACAGCGCAGGGTAGGTGGGACAGGAACTACGACACCGGTGACGTTGAGAAAAGTAGGCAAAACCCATTGGCTGCCGAAAACATGTGACCTCTAATTTAAAAGAACAGCGCCGCCCAGGTTCGCGTCATTCTGAGCTTGCAATTCACCGAGGACGGAGGTTTCCGTCCAGCTAGCTAGGGCTTAGATTCTGGGTAGGCAGGGACAGGCTAGGATAGGAAGGAGAAGACAACCAACAGCTCTTATAAGAGCTAAATTCCAGGGAGAAGCTTGTCAGTGTAACGTGGCACTGACGGGCTCAATCGCCGCAACCCAGCTTTCCCAGGATCCTGAATGGAATACACTGACAGTGTATTCCCGTATACCCGATATATACCCCCGATACCCGTTCCAACGGTGTGCCCCCCCACCTTCACCCCAGAAATACCCTGCAAGTCCCCTAGCAATAGAATTGGGGCTATATACACCCACTATTTTTGCTACTGCCATATAGTGCCATTGTCTGACTGGGAATTCAAAGAATATATTGGGGTTACGTGCACCCACAATTTTTACTACTGGTATACAGTGCCATTGTGTGACTGGGAATTCAAAGAATATATTGGGGTTATAAATACCCTCATTTCTTGCTACTGGTATATAGTGCCATTGTCTGACTGGAAATTCAAAGAATATATTGGGGTTACGTGCACCCACAATTTTTACTACTGGTATACAGTGCCATTGTCTGACTGGGAATTCAAAGAGTATATTGGGGTTATAAATACCCTCATTTCTTGCTACTGCCATATAGTGCCATTGTCTGACTGGAAATTCAAAGAATATATTGGGGTTACGTGCACCCACAATTTTTACTACTGGTATACAGTGCCAGTTTCTGACTGGGAATTCAAAGAATATATTGGGGTTACAAATACCCTCATTTCTTGCTACTGCCATATAGTGCCAGTTTCTGACTGGTAATTCAAAGAATATATTGGGGTTACGTGCACCCACAATTTTTACTACTGGTATACAGTGCCATTGTCTGACTGGGAATTCAAAGAATATATTGGGGTTATAAATACCCTCATTTCTTGCTACTGCCATATAGTGCCAGTTTCTGACTGGTAATTCAAAGAATATATTGGGGTTATAAATACCCTCATTTCTTGCTACTGGTATATAGTGCCATTGTCTGACTGGGAATTCAAAGAATATATTGGGGTTACGTGCACCCACAATTTTTGCTACTGGTATATAGTGCCAATTTCTAACTGGGAATTCAAAATGCGCAAGGCTCCCGGAAAGGGACGTGGACGAGGCCGTGGGCGAGGTCGGGGGAATGGTTCTGGGGAGCAAGGTAGCAGTGAAGCCACAGGGCGTCCCGTGCCTACTCCTGTGGGGCAGCAAGCATTGCGCCACTCCACAGTGCCAGGGTTGCTTGCCACATTAACTAAACTGCAGGGTAAAAACCTTAGTAGGCCCGAGAACCAGGAACAGGTCTTGCAATGGCTGTCAGAGAACGCTTACAGCACATTGTCCAGCAGCCAGTCAGACTCTGCCTCCTCTCCTCCTATTACCCAACAGTCTTGTCCTCCTTTCTCCCAAAATTCCCAAGCTTCACAGAACAATAACCCCAACTGTCCCTGCTCCCCAGAGCTGTTCTCCGCTCCTTTCATTGTCCCTCAACCTGCCTCTCCACGTCACGATTCCACGAACCTAACAGAGGAGCATCTGTGTCCAGATGCTCAAACACTAGAGTCTCCTCCATCTCCGTTCGATTTGGTGGTGGATGACCAGCAACCCACCCTCATCGACGATGATGTGACGCAGTTGCCGTCAGGGCATCCAGTTGACCGGCGCATTGTGCGGGAGGAGGAGATGAGACAGGAGTTGGAATAGGAAGTGGTGGATGATGAGGACACTGACCCGAGCTGGACAGGGGGGATGTCAAGCGGGGAAAGTAGTGTGGATGTTGAGGCAAGTGCAGCACCAAAAAGGGTAGCTAGAGGCAGAGGCAGAGGTCAGCAGCTTAGGCGAAGCCAGGCCACACCCGGAATCTCCCAAGATGTTCCAGTTCGTACCCAGCCCCGAAAAACTCCCACCTCGAGGGCACGTTTCTCGAAGGTGTGGAGTTTTTTCAAGGAATGCGCCGAGGACAGATATAGTGTTGTCTGCACAATTTGCCTCTCGAAATTGATTAGGGGCTCTGAGAAGAGCAACCTGTCCACCACTTCAATGCGCCGTCATTTGGAATCCAAGCACTGGAATCAGTGGCAGGCAGCAACGGCAGGACAAAGTCCGCCTGCCGTTCACGCCACTGCCACTGCCTCTGCCACTGCCTCTGCCTCTGCCACTGCCACTGCTGACTGTGCTGGCGATGCACTCCAGAGGACGAGCCAGGACACCACTTCATCTGCCTCCGCCACTTTGTTGACTTCTCCCTCATCCTCCCCTGTTCCTGTCTTATCTCCTTCTCCTGCACCATCAAAGGCACCATCAGGCGCTTCTTTACAACAACCCACCATCTCTCAGACATTGGAGTGGCGGCAGAAATACACTGCTAACCACCCACACGCGCAAGCCTTGAACGCCAACATCGCTAAACTGCTGGCCCAGGAGATGTTGGCGTTCCGGCTTGTTGAAACTCCCGCCTTCCTGGACCTGATGGCAACTGCGGCACCTCGCTATGCCGTCCCTAGCCGTCACTACTTCTCCCGGTGTGCCGTCCCCGCCTTGCACCAGCACGTGTCACTCAACATCAGGCGGGCCCTTAGTTCCGCACTTTGCACAAAGGTCCACTTGACCACCGACGCGTGGACAAGTGCATGCGGACAGGGACGCTACATTTCACTGACGGCACACTGGGTGAATGTAGTTGAGGCTGGGACTGCTTCCCAAACTGGCCCGGTGTACCTCGTCTCCCCGCCTAACATTCCTGGCAGGGACACGAGAAGAACACCCCCCTCCTCCTCCTCCTCTACCGCCTCCTCCTCCGCCACCGCCTCCTCCTCCGCCACCGCCTCCTCCTCCGCTGTTAGATTGACCCCAGCTACGAGTTGGAAACGTTGCAGCACTGGCGTTGGTAGACGTCAGCAGGCTGTGCTGAAGCTGATCAGCTTGGGGGACAGACAGCACACTGCCTCCGAGGTGAGGGATGCCCTCCTCGATGAAACGGCAATATGGTTTGAGCCGCTGCACCTGGGCCCAGGCATGGTCGTTTGTGATAACGGCCGGAACCTGGTAGCAGCTCTGGAGCTTGCCGGACTCCAACATGTTCCATGCCTGGCCCACGTCTTCAACCTAGTGGTGCAACGTTTCCTAAAGAGCTACCCCAATGTTCCAGAGCTACTGGTGAAAGTGCGGCGCATGTGCGCCCACTTTCGCAAGTCGACTTTCGCAAGTCGACAGTAGCCGCTGCTAGCTTAAAATCTCTCCAGCAACGCCTGCATGTGCCACAACACCGGCTTTTGTGCGACGTCCCCACACGCTGGAACTCAACGTTTCAGATGTTGAATAGAGTGGTTGAGCAGCAGAGACCTTTGATGGAATACCAGCTACAAAACCCTAGGGTGCCACAAAGTCAGCTGCCTCAGTTTCTCATCCATGAGTGGCCATGGATGAGAGACCTTTGTGACATCCTACGGGTGTTTGAGGAGTCCACAAGGAGGGTGAGCTCTGAGGATGCGATGGTGAGCCTTACAATCCCGCTCTTGTGTGTTCTGAGAGAATCCCTGATTGACATCAGGGATAACTCAGATCACACAGAGGAGTCAGGGATAGCATCCGATCCGTCACAGCTGGAGAGTAGGTCCACACATCTGTCCGCTTCATCGCGTTTAATGGAGGAGGAGGAGGAGGAGGAGGAGGAGGAGGAGGAAGAGTTGTCCGATGATGTGATGGTGATACAGGAGGCTTCCGGGCAACTTCGAATCGTCCCATTGTTGCAGCGCGGATGGGTAGACATGGAGGATGAGGAGGAAATGGAGATTGAACTTTCCGGTGGGGCCAGAGGAGTCATGCCAACTAACACTGTGGCAGACATGGCTGAGTTCATGTTGGGGTGCTTTACAACCGACAAGCGTATTGTCAAAATCATGGAGGACAACCAGTACTGGATCTTTGCTATCCTTGACCCCCGGTATAAAAACAACATCTCGTCTTTTATTCCGGTAGAGGGGAGGGCCAATCGCATCAATGCTTGCCACAGGCAATTGGTGCAGAATATGATGGAGATGTTTCCAGCATGTGACGTTGGCGGCAGGGAGGACAGTTCCTCCAGTAGGCGACCAAGTTCTCACCGGTCCACACAAACGAGGGGCACACTGTCTAAGGTCTGGGACACCTTGATGGCACCCCCTCGCCAAAGTGCCGCCACAGAGGGTCCTAGTGTCACCAGGCGTGAGAAGTATAGGCGCATGTTGCGGGAATACCTTTCCGACCACAGCCCTGTCCTCTCCGACCCCTCTGCGCCCTACACGTATTGGGTGTCGAAGTTGGACCTGTGGCTTGAACTTGCCCTATATGCCTTGGAGGTGCTGTCCTGTCCTGCCGCCAGCGTCCTATCTGAGAGGGTGTTCAGTGCAGCCGGTGGCATCATCACTGACAAGCGCACCCGTCTGTCAGCTGAGAGTGCCGACCGGCTCACTTTGATAAAAATGAACCACCACTGGATAGAGCCTTCATTTTTGTGCCCACCTGTGTAAAGCACTCCAACATGAAACTCCATGTCTGTACTCAACCTCTCCAATTCCTCCGCATCCTCATACTCATCCACCATAAGCGTTGCACAATTCTGCTAATACTAGGCTCCCTCCAACATGATTTCCCCCAACTCTGCTGGTTAGAGGCTCCCTCCACCCTGATTTCCACCAACTCTGCTGGTTAGAGGCTCCCTCCACCCTGCTTTCCCACAACTCTGCTGGTTAGAGGCTCCCTCCACCATGAATTTGCCCAAACTGGGCTGGTTAGAGGCTCCCTCCACCATGAATTGGTCCAAACTGGGGTTTTTAGAGGCTCCCTCCACCATGAATTTGCCAAAACTGGGCTGTTTAGAGGCTCCCTCCACCATGAATTGGTCCAAATTGGGGTTTTTAGAGGCTCCCTCCACCATGAATTTGCCCAAACTGGGCTGGTTAGAGGCTCCCTCCACCATGAATTGGTCCAAACTGGGCTGGTTAGAGGCTCCCTCCACCATGAATTGGTCCAAATTGGGGTTTTTAGAGGCTCCCTCCACCATGAATTGGTCCAAACTGGGCTGTTTAGAGGCTCCCTCCACCATGAATTGGTCCAAACTGGGGTTTTTAGAGGCTCCCTCCACCATGAATTGGTCCAAACTGGGCTGGTTAGAGGCTCCCTCCACCATGAATTGGTCCAAACTGGGTTTTTTAGAGGCTCCCTCCACCATGAATTGGTCCAAACTGGGGTTTTTAGAGGCTCCCTCCACCATGAATTGGTCCAAACTGGGGTTTTTAGAGGCTCCCTCCACCATGAATTGGTCCAAACTGGGGTTTTTAGAGGCTCCCTCCACCATGAATTTGCCCAAACTGGGCTGTTTAGAGGCTCCCTCCACCATGAATTGGTCCAAACTGGGTTTTTTAGAGGCTCCCTCCACCATGAATTGGTCCAAACTGGGGTTTTTAGAGGCTCCCTCCACCATGAATTGGTCCAAACTGGGGTTTTTAGAGGCTCCCTCCACCATGAATTTGCCCAAACTGGGCTGTTTAGAGGCTCCCTCCACCATGAATTGGTCCAAATTGGGGTTTTTAGAGGCTCCCTCCACCATGAATTGGTCCAAACTGGGGTTTTTAGAGGCTCCCTCCACCATGAATTTGCCCAAACTGGGCTGTTTAGAGACTCCCTCCACCATGAATTGGTCCAAACTGGGCTGGTTAGAGGCTCCCTCCACCATGAATTGGTCCAAACTGGGTTTTTTAGAGGCTCCCTCCACCATGAATTGGTCCAAACTGGGGTTTTTAGAGGCTCCCTCCACCATGAATTGGTCCAAACTGGGGTTTTTAGAGGCTCCCTCCACCATGAATTGGTCCAAACTGGGGTTTTTAGAGGCTCCCTCCACCATGAATTTGCCCAAACTGGGCTGTTTAGAGGCTCCCTCCACCATGAATTGGTCCAAACTGGGTTTTTTAGAGGCTCCCTCCACCATGAATTGGTCCAAACTGGGGTTTTTAGAGGCTCCCTCCACCATGAATTGGTCCAAACTGGGTTTTTTAGAGGCTCCCTCCACCATGAATTGGTCCAAACTGGGGTTTTTAGAGGCTCCCTCCACCATGAATTGGTCCAAACTGGGGTTTTTAGAGGCTCCCTCCACCATGAATTGGTCCAAACTGGGGTGTTTAGAGGCTCCCTCCACCATGAATTTGCCCAAACTCTGCTGGTTAGAGACTCAATCCACCCTGATTTTCAAAACAAATGTTGGTGCCAACCTCAACTTACTACAAGGGCCAAATTCACTGCTGGTGACAAGCTCTCCTCACTGCAAGTGCCAAATACACATGTTTCAAGGTGTTTTCCTACTGTCAGAGAGGTGGTATTGAGTGTGTAAAGTGTGTAGTTGTTAGGCTGTGATGTTGGGGTAATAGAGGGTCTTTGGTGTGTTAGATGCCCCCAGACATGCTTCCCCTGCTGTCCCAGTGTCATTCCAGAGGTGTTGGCATCATTTCCTGGGGTGTCATAGTGGACTTGGTGACCCTCCAGACACGGATTTGGGTTTCCCCCTTAACGAGTATATGTTCCCCATAGACTATAATGGGGTTCGAAACCCGTTCGAACACACGAACAGTGAGCGGCTGTTCGATTCGAATTTCGAACCTCGAACATTTTAGTGTTCGCTCATCTCTAGTATTCACCACTACACAGGTAAGAACTAGAAGAAGCTTTACTACAGCACTGTTTTTTATTGTACCCCGACCCTTTTTGCTTTAATAGTAAATACTATTTTGATTAGTAAGCACCTTTTGCTACAGCGCTGTATTCTGTATTCTGTATTCTGCTCTACTCAGGATCATTTGGTTTAAGAGTAAATATTATTGTGATGAGCCAAACACCTTTTTGTTGGTAATATTGAAACCTTTAGTACATGTGTCAGTATTTATATGATTTTGGATGATCACATTGGCTAACGATGGAAATTTGTATATATTGTTTGATTTTAATATGTTGCTACTATATTGGACTGTTCTTTTTATAGTTTGTATCACACTTGAGAAAGGGCAGATGCCCGAAACGCGTCGTGTTTAATAAACTGTTCAAGATCATTCGTTGGTGTGCGCGCTTACTCCCTACTCCTCCACTCCTGTCGGGCTTGCCTGAGGAATCACCTATCATTGCATCACGCTGTTTCACAGTGTAAGGGAAAGAGCTGCTGCTATAACACCTTTTATATGCTCATATGGAGTTGTGACTATTTCACAACACCAATAGGTAAGAGACTAACTACATATCATCACCAAGAGTGTTTATAATTACTACACTATATTGGCGCTCGGTGTCTCTCCCATTTTATCTTTTTATAGCTCTACACCAGGGTTAGGAGCAGTAGACACTGTTCCAGCCCATAGAGTTGAAGCAGGCTTGGGCTCTCGGATAGCCTCTTTACTGTCAAACTTCCTTTACTCTCCTGGCTGTTGCAGGAGCATCTTTAGTTGCTGACCTGGGGTGACTGTTAACCCTTGGCAGCCTTGCTGTGTTAGCTGTACTGTGCACCTGTCCAGTGAGGTTAACTGGCAGGGCTTTCTTGCAGCTTGTTCACATTAAGTATCGCGTCACATATATACCAGTGCAGCTTAACTGGTAGAGGACTATTCAGACATAGTCACCCACCATTGGGCCTGTGGACCTCGCTGCAGTGTCTTGCAGGCTAGAGGTTCTGTTGCTTAAAATATATATATATATATATATATATATATATATATATATATATATATATATATATATATACAGAACCGTAACACCCGGCGGAGAGCCTTCCTGTCCACACGGTGGAGCCCACCTGTACCCCATCCCCATATGACCAAATCTCTGCCCCTGCAGCACCCCACTGGGACATGGAAAAAATGGTCTTGCTTGAAGCTGGTCCCTGGTGCAAAAAAGGTTGGAGACCACTGGTCTTCGGTGTTTGCGGGTTTCCTCTGGGTCACTGCTTTTTAAGCAGGTTTGGTTTCTGTCCATCGAGTCCACTTGGAGAAAACATGAGCGCAGGTGTGAAAATAACATAACTCGAGGTCTATGACTAACTCAAGGAATACCAATGCTGTAAAAAAACTGTGATCATAAAAAAGAAATAATGAAAAACTGAACAAATCCCTATATATATATATATATATATATATATATATATATATATATATATATATTGTATATGATTATAAAACTACAATACTTGGATATACAAATGATAATACAGAAAGATGGGGTCACATATTCTATTAAAGGTCAGAAGTCTAATGAGCCTACAAAGGAACATCCTCAAAACCTAAAATGTGTTCAATCCTGTTAAGAAATTGAAGCATGTAAATGTTTCCAATAGCCCTTTAATGGAGGCTGTACCGGGCGTGCGCAGCCTTTAATTAAGTGTGAATACAGTCTATAAAGGGCACGAATCACAACCGCGCTGGACTACAACTACCATGAAACTGACAAATGACATCTATAACTGAGCAGTAGAGTATAATGGTAACTACGCAACAGCCTATATATACTGTAGATAAGATATATAAATATATATCTAGAGAGAGAGAGAGAGATGCCCAGTATATATCTGAGTATTATATTAGACTTTGAGGTCTCTTCAATGGCCACACATCTCCAGTATGTGACAAATAAGTGTTGCTTATTGCCTTAGAATCTATCTTCTATACTTACTCCAAGGCTTATTCCTAGGACAGGGACTTGAACCTTTGTCTAGGTCTGGGCCTGTTGAGCATTTGGTTGTGCACCCTTCATCATGTTGGGCGCTTGGTGCTGCAGGTCTACTTGATGCTTTCAGGGATTATCTTCTCCCACTGATGACAACCAACCCCAACTAATCCTTGTACTGTAGCCTTTCATGAGGTTAACCAGAGGGGCCGGTTAATGCCATACTTGCCAACTCTCCCAGGGCTTCTGGAAGGCTTCCAAAGAGTAGGGTGACCTAGGAAGTTTCCGAAGAATGGCCAAATTAACTAGGCCCAATGGAATTGGTCACTTTATGTGCTGGTTATGTTCCATTTTCTTGGTCATGTCAAAAAGAGAGCATGACACATACAAATAAGGGCCGCCATGTCACGCCAGTCTCCTTGAAGCCAACATTAGAATGTTCATGTATGGTCAATGATAAAGTATGGTTAATTAAAACCATGGCACTTCTACTCCTGTAAGCCAGGGTTTAGTCTTATTTAAGGTTTAAGCCTTATTTTTTTTACTTCTGATTTTCTAAAAAGTCACCAAAATTTTGCAAACGCGTACTCCATTTGTGACTTGGCTTAGAAAATGCCCCCAAAAATCCTTAGTGGACCCTGAGGTCCTCCCCCTAGAAAACTGTGACAAATTTATGAACCAACATGAAACATTTGGATAAATTTGTACATACTAATAAAAAATAAGCCAAGTCAGAAAAGTGGCATTAAAAAAATCCCCTTATGATAAATCGGCTCCGACGTTACACAAGGTAGGTTTAAGTTTCTTTAGCTTCTTATAAGTTTGCAGAAAATGATTGTCCAATCTTAGAGATATGATATTGTGTTCATTGTATTCCGCACTTCATTTAACTCTTTATTTTTTGCAAGTTTCCAACAAAGAGCGTAGAATCCTTCTTGGAAATATCTGGCACCAGGAGATACAATCTCGGTAAAAGTGAGGCTCATAGACGGGGGGGACAACTTTGCAGATTTTCCCTTAGCTGCCTCGAACGCCCTAATTACATGATTTCTCAATTAAATATGTAAGAGAAAAGGCTTGTGCAATTACATTGCAGAAGGGAATGTTGTATAAAAGGACAATTAGCGTAATTTAAATTAATTTTAAAAAGAAATCTGTGCGATAAGAAGTCGGATGACTATACCGAGCCCGGGCTAATAGACACACAGGACAGGAGGTAATGTTTCCTGTAGCAAAAGTGACAACTCCTGTAATCTAATTACATATACAGGCCCGGCTTAGGAACCAAGTGTCACATAAGTAGCCTATACATTAGGCTTAATTACCTATAATAAAGTCGGATTTCATCTGACACCTTCCTTTCTATTTCCATACTAAATGGTTGATATTAAAGATGTTGCTGTGAAATTGCAAAGTAATATTCCGTATAAAAAAGAATTAAAGAGGACGGTACACTAAAGAAATAACACATGTAATTTACATGGCTATAGGGATACATGTCAGACCTCGCTCTGTTTGTGATACTGTCATAGCATCCTCTATTACCAGTGGCGGATCCAGGGTTTGCAGGGCCCTGGGCAATTGACTTTGGCGGGGCCTTATTTACCAGGGGGTCTCGCACTTCTAACCTGTACCTCCCAACTGTTGAAGACTAGAAAGAGGGAATAAAACGTGCGGCGCACGCAGCTGCAAATTAGGCCCCACCCACTTTTATGTTGACTCCGCCCATTCTCATTCATTTTTCATGTGATTCCACACAGTATAATCCTCTTACAGTCACCCGTAAATTATATGCCCCCCCTCCATCTCTCCCCCATTTTCATATATACCCTTCATCTATCCCTAGTTTCATGTCCCCCCCTCTATCTCTGTACCCAGTTTCATGCCATTCTCTCCCTTTATCTGCCCACAGTTTCATGTCCCCCCGTCTCTGCCCCAGGGTCATGCCGTTCTCCCCACCTTCATCTGCCCCAATGTCATGCCGTTCCCCCCCCCTTCATTTGCCCCAGTGTCATGCCGTTCTCTCCTCCTTCATTTGCCCCAGTGTCATGCCGTTCTCTCTTCCTTCATTTGCCCCAGTGTCATGCCGTTCTCCCCCCCCTTCATTTGCCCCAGTGTCATGCCGTTCTCCCCCCCCTTCATCTACCCCAGTGTCATGCTGTTCTCTCCCCTCCATCTGCCCCAGTGTCATGCCGTTCTCCCCCCTCCCTCCTCCCTCATCTGCCCCCAGTTTCATGGGCCCCCTACATTATTTTCCACCTAAATGTTTTACACAAAAAAAAGACCACACTCACCTTCCCTCGCTCCCCCGCAGCTCTCTCCCTCATACACATATTGTAGGCGCGATGTGACGTCATCACATCGCGGCTACAAATGCCGGAGCTCACCGTTAAAGCAGGAGCTGACAGGAGCAGGACGCCTATGTATTCAGCTCATCGGGACATGCCGACTGGGACCATTTTGTTAGGTCCGGGCCACGCCGCGGGGCCCCGGGCACTTGCCCGGCTCGCCTGGCCCTGGATCTGCCTCTGTATATTACCCCCCTCTTGGAGCAGAACATTCCAAAGTTTTTCTGCTCTGTAAAGAATCCGTTCCCATATTGATGGCTAAAATTACTTTACATGTAAATACTGGTCCTGGAATGAACTTTATATAATCAATGGAAAGGACCAGCGCTCACCCGGGAGTTTGAGCAAAACTTCTTTATTGTGACAAGAAAATATACAATGCGTTTCTGGCAGTTCTTTGTAGAATTTTATCTGAATACATTACATTTTTATTCTTTCAATTTTTAATGGTCAATATCCATAAAGGATTGTGCAGACCAAGAGCTGTTTGGACTACGTTTTGCCTGATCTAGAGGAGGTCTGACCTTCAGTAGGTCAAGTGATGTATCAAGTAATGAATTGGGCACAATCTGTGTAACACTCCTGGCAGTCCCATCATTGGGATACTCTCTGCAGTATCTGACTTTGCCTGTAATGTCGGCGTTCTATGCCGGCCAGCATACAGTCTCTCCCACAGTCATGGATACCAGTGTACCTCCTCTCTCTCGCCGCTGTTACACTCCCCATTCTGTCTCTGCTCTAGCTGCCTCTGTGTTTTGTAGGTTGTACTTGCTCTCTTGCTAATTCTTAAGGGGTCAATGCACATTCAATACATTCTCCAGTCATTCACTGATACTCTAAACATATTAATGCAAATTCATTGGGCACCCGATGCCTGAGCAATATAGGTCCCTTGCAAGCTACTTCCTGCTACTGCATCTGATTGATTCTCTGTGTATTGACCCTGGATTGTTCCTGACTCCATTTCTAATCCCAACCTTGTTTTGCAGATCTCTGATGTCTGACTCCCACTTATTTGCCTATGAACCTATGCTTTCCATCCTGACCTTCTGCTCCTTGCAAATGTTCAACCAATCCAGACTTCGGTCCATACCTGACCATTCTCCCAGGTGCTTTGCATCAGCAACTCTCTGGGTCTGACCTGCTGCTACCTACACCAGGATCATTGCAAGTGGTAGAGACCTAGTAGTCTCCCCACAACAAAGTCCATATATTCATATAGGGGTTAAAGGGTGGATGACAAAGTCAAACCATTTATGTAGAGTTATGAGACCACACCCTATTGTCCATTTTGTTATTACAGCCCATGATTGTCTGTGAACTGTGTATTTTTATACACCTGTATAACGCACAAAATGATGTCGCTTCAGTACAACTCTTGAATTCTTGCAAACAGTAATGTTCAATACAGGGATAATATACATAATGATGTCACAATGGAGCCATAATGGACACAGTGATGTCCTGTTACATGAAAAATCCACACCTATAGTTTATAAATCCTGCAAGCAGTGATGTCCCAGTTTTGGGATAATAGGAAAGATATACCTAATGATGTCACTGTAATGAGCATAGTGACATCACAGAGCAAAGACATTATGAAAAAGTGAAGTCACAGTATAGGGACAATGCACAAAATACTACCGCCATACACAGCTAATGAACTTTCCTTGGTCTTCTAGTGATCTACAACAAAGTGTTTCATGATATGGTTCTATAGTCATTACCGAATGGACTTCAACTCCACGTCCATGACCTCCATTAGCACAACAAGGCTCCTACTCTCTACCCTGCTATATGATAGCTGCTAGAGTATTTGAGATCTATACCTGGTCAAACAAGCACACGGTCATACAAGTAGACAGGTTACTGGGACAGCGATCTTCAGCAGCCCCATAGAAGTGAATGGAGCGCAAGTCACACAAGAGCTCTGGGGGTACACAGAGCTCAATGGCGTGATCGGAGCGTGGTTCCAAACATACAAAGCCCTGGTTGTATTGTCTCAGTATATTCCTAATTATACTATGACAATACCTGTATAAATGCTGATTACTGATACAATTTGAGAAAAAATAGGCAAATAAATTGCAAGTGCAAATGGGTCATTCTCACAAACTGTTTCATTGCCAAAAATTCTGCCCAGCACTGCCCCCTGGTCCTGTGATTGACAAAATCTGATTTGTTTTAGCTGAGAGGGATATTGTATGAGTCCACTGGCTGCCCATGTGTAGTCCAGTTTCTCGAGCTGTCCATGTTTACTTCGATTGTACTGCGCATGCGCTGGCCAAAGAACGCTTATGATGAATCTCTCACCAAAATAAATTTTTCAAGTTTTGCATAACAGAAATGGGAAAAAATGCAAATTCCCTCCTTTCTCCGTTTGTCATTTAACGCAATTTCAATAAACCAGAAATGTATATAACAAGATAATGCCGACATTCTCTCGTCTATGATACCGAAATAGTGCGCTTTGCCCCACTTACATCATCATATAATGTCCCCACTAGAGATGAGCAAACAGTAAAATGTTCGAGGTTCGATATTTGTTTCGAGTAGCCCCTCAGTATTCGACTACTCGAATCGAATATCGAACCGTATTATAGTCTATGGGGGGAAAATGCTCGTTTCAGGGGTAGGCAGCGTTCAATCAAATTATACTTACCAAGTCCACGAGTGAGGGTCGGGCTGGATCCTCCGAGAAGTCTTCTCCGTGCAGCGTCCCCGCGGCATCTTCCGGCTCTTCATTCACTCTTCCAGGCATCAGGCCTACACTACAAGCGGACATGCGCAGTCGGCTCTGCTCAGGCCCGATGCCTGGCAGAGTGAATTCAGAGCCGGAAGACGCCGCGGGGAAGCTGCACGGAGAAGACTTCTAAAGGTAGGAGAAGAACCAGCGTTGATTGGCCGACTGTATAGCATTCGGCCAATCAATGCTGGTTCTGCATCAAACTTTTCCATTCGAATAGCGAGTGGTACTCGATCGAGTACGAGTATTTCGAATACCGTAGTATTCAATCGAATACCTACTCGATCGAGTACTACTCACTCATCTCTAGTCCCCACACAAAAGCCACTAGTTTTTCTAAGGTGCTAAAAATATTTTTTATTTCAGTCTTTTTAAATTTATTATATGAAATGTTATTTATTTTTTCAAATTTTTTTTTTTTCACTTTTCTCTGCTCTTGTGTCTTAAGAAAGGCGGGATAACATGATGGATATACAGTATGTTCTGTACAGACGACAGATAATAGTGATCTAATGCCTGTTGGTTATGAGACCACAATTAGAAGTGATCTGTATACCAGGAATTACAGGGCAAACATCATGTCCTCCCAGAATTCTCCTCTTCCTCAAGAGATTGCTGAAAAACGGTGATGTCATCGAGCGTCACAGGTTTCCATGGCAATGGAAAGCTTCTGAAATTAGTGTCATGTTGCTGAAGACTCAGCATGTTTTGTGAAATGAAGTGGAATGTTTCAGCTCCTGTCACTTTAGGGCAGGGGTAGGGGTAGGGAACGTACGGCTCTCCAGCTGTTGCAAAACTACAACTCCCAGCATGCATACTTGCTCTGCTGTTCTTGGAACTCCCATGGAAGTGAATAGAGCATGATGGGAGTTGTAGTTTCACAGCAGCTGGAGAGCCGTAGGTTCCCTACCAATACTTTAGGGGATACAGGTGGAGATGATCAAACCCTGCACTCCAGAATGCTGGTGCAATAAAAGCTGCAAATTAGGAATTTTGCAAAATTTGCAAAAATATAACATTTTCAAACAGTGGGTTGGGAAAGTGGAAGTAGTTACCTTGTTCAGATGGTGGTGCTCTGATTTCTAAGTGCAACTTCTTAAAGGTGCAAAATCTCATTCCAGTCATTGAAACAGAAGAGGAGCCACATGGCTTGAAGTGAAGTAATGTGCTCATTGTTCCGAGCAAAGAAGATCGGCTATGTCAATATATTCAAAAACCTTTAACCCATTTATGCCGGAGGTTATATATTTTTCAGTTCCAATAATGGAACTCTAGGCATAAATGAGTTAATAGTGAAGTAAACTGTACAGCGCGTTTCGAACTATAAAAGCTCTTCTTGCCAGATTGGGTCAGATGCGTACCTAACCCAAGTGCTGGCCTCTCCTTTTTATAACCCATTGGTAGTTGTAAGTGGGAGGTTTTGTGTGCGCATGCGCTCGAAACACGTGAAGTTTACTTTACTATTAAAGGTTTTTTAACATATTGGCATAGTCTATCTGCTTTGCATGGACCAGTGAGCGTATTACTTCTCTTCCAGCCATGTGGCCCCCTTCTACATGTGGGTTCTGCTGCCGCCATCACCTTTGATGCCGATGTTTGGTGTTGTGACCAGTTCGCAACACTCGAAGGTGAAGGACCAACTGGTCCACCAATAATAGTCATATATTTTCCACAGCTCCTATATCAACAGATCTACACTAGCAAGCTCAGTGTTTTTTCTATTTTCCCTCCAGTCATTGGGTGGTGTAGGAAGCGGAATGTCATCTCAGTATAGATGTGTTAGACTTATAGATGCACCAAATGCATTATCCATTGTGCGATATTTGATCATTTTGGCACAAATTACACCGACAAAGACTCCAGTAAAACTGACTTTGAAAAATCCCCTTATGATGAATATCCCCCATTGTGATGCCTGATCTCTTTAATAGGAGATTCAACCAAGCCAAGTCTACCATTAAATAAGATCAGTCAAATTTACATTGTATAGGTATAGGCAACAATAAAAATAGGTGCATAGGCGAGTTTCTGGTGATAACTAATAAGCAAAACTAAGGCCTTATTCACACATCCATGTGAGATCTCTGTGATAATCGCAGATTTCATGCAGAGCCAAACCTTGTTTTCAAACGCCTGATGCTCCATGGGGAAAGAGTGGAAGTATGCTCTATTGTTGTCCATTTTGTGGACCACTGAGTTCCATTAAAGTCTATGTGTCCATGGAACTGTCCCACAGGCACTGTAAAATACAGGACATAAAAAGGGAGGGGGGTATTATGGGTGCAGGGACCTGAATCACAAGTGGCCTCAAAGGTCCTTTTACCAGATAAAATATGCCACTATTCCAAATGGCACAATGTAGGCAGGGGCCCATTAAAAATGTTGCATTGCTTCAAGCTACACCTCTGATTCATGGATGTGAATAACAGATCAACCATAGACAGCACATGACCCAAGAACAGCAGGGTGTAGGGCTTTCTGTGATTACCATGGAGATCAAATGTTGTGTAAATAAAACCAACCAGGGCCCCAATAATATGGCCACAAGGTGCCTAAATAACACCTAATACACTATCCAGATAATACTACTATATAGCGCCCACATAACACTACCATATATTTTCCATACAGTACAGTAGGAGCAAATCGCCTTGCGATTCGGCCTGAAGACACACCCTCCTCCAGACTAGGCCCATTCATTGGGCCTAATCCGGAGCAGAGTGCACGGCTGGATGCCGGTGCAGTGCACTGGCTTTCAGTCGTGGCTACCCAGCTTTTGGTTCAGAACCTGAGGCGGCCTCCGCCTCAGGTTCCGATCCAAAAACTTACCCTAATTGTGATTTTCGGGAGTTTTCCTCAGCGGACTTTCTGGCCCTATTATACCTACAGTATATGGGGAAACAACAGCATTTCCGCAACGTGGAAGATCTTGGAGCAGATTTTAAGAATCAGCATCAAAATCAGGTTCCAAAATCTTTTTCAAATTCCTAAAGAAAAAATTTGGCGCCTGACAAATTCAGCATCCTATTCCTCGTGTGAACCACCACTAAGTTTTCCAACCCCCCAAAATAACCTTTATCAAAAACAAATTGTTAAATGCTAAAAAATAGAAATTCTATAATACCGCCGCCGGATCTGCATAGGTCTATAGCGCTTACATTTCACATTTTGATTTACGGAATGTTGACAAACATATCTTTAATTCAATGTGAGGATTGAGCGGTAAGATATTTCGGCCCTTGTTTGTTTGTTTTCATACCTGTAACTTCACCTAATTACGTTGTCCACAACACTTCAGTGAACATGATCAACTCTTCTTGTCAGCGCGAGGCTTTACGTTTGTACTTAGATGCGTTACAATTGTTTCCTAAAGGCAGAAGCAATTCTTTCTTTAAGGTACACGTTACCTTGTTTAGAGGAACCAAATAACAGCGTTCGTGTTCCATCAACAAAAGAGAAAGCACGCACCTGAATTTTGCGCAGGAGGGAAGAAAAAAAATAGAAAAAAATACAAAAAGGATCCAATTTCCTACGAGTGTATGGAATCACTGGGGTGGTAAATATAATGATGGAGCCTCATGTATTTTGGATTACTGGCCATCCAGCTGCCCTTTCCCAAGATAATCTTATTCAGCACATTACGTGTGGATCTGTAGGTACAGCCGCCGAACAAATACACCGCAGAAAAGTCTTTAACATTCGGAAAATTCTCGAAAGAAACTCGATTTAAATGAACCAAATAACAACAATAAAAAAAAAAAAAAAATATCCCAACGCTCATCATTCCGTTTTAGAAAATATGACAAAATCCTAAACCCCTGTTTTTTTGTTATTTAAGTAAAGTAATTGCTAATGCCACTGGCACGGTTTTCTCATTTGGGAATACACCTCAAATTTTAGCCCTCAAGGTTGCATTGGCACAGAAAACACAACACAAAAACTGTTTCAGCTGTATTGGGAAAAAAAAAAAAGTAGAGAATAAAAGACTAAGGCCTTTTGTTAGAAATGGAGGGTTCGGCTTAGTTTAGAACCTTATCCATATTTTATTTGGAGGGTGCATTCAGCTAGGGAAGGAGAATCGATTGTGCCTCCTCAGAGCTAAGCTTCAGCCGGGCTCGTATTAAACTGGAGAAAATCAAACAATGCAACAAGCTGTTATAATTAAATGCATTAGCCTCAGTCTAGTATAGTACTTTCAGCTCATTGCTAAACCATAATACCACTGTATTCAGGACAGATTTATGAAATGTGTTTGTCAGATTTCATAGTCACATCTTTGAAGGGGAAGCGATGTTCCGAAGAATTTTTTTAAATTTTTTTGTTAAAGCTTCCTTTTCCGTAATTTTTTTATTTTTATTTTATTTTATTTTTTTAAGTCTATCTAAAGTTACAATTTTTAAACCCGGCTCGAATGAAAAGTGATCAAATTATTCCAATGTCATTTTTTTTCCCCCCTTTTCAAGAGAAAATTGTGTTTGAATAGTAAACGATACCAATGGCGGACGTCTTTGAGGGAAAAAAAAAAAAAGATTTGGGGAATTGAACACAATAGACCCTGGCATGCATACATCTGCATAAGAAGACTGTTACATTGAACCATGACATATAAATGAGACCTTTCCCTTCATTTGCATACAACTACCCAGAATTCATATCTGCGGCAGTAAGTGGTAAACCCACCTTGGACGGGAAAAAAAATGGGATTTTTAACAAGAGGGACGTAGTGATGGAACATTTTAGCTGTCAGAATCTGAGTAAGGACAGGGGGTTCAAAAGCAGTCAAATGCTGAGGAGGATTTCACATACTTTGTGTTTCTAGTCATCAGGCCGTTTTGTCAGTCGCGGGCAAATTATCCACGCGCCTGTGTTTTGCTATGGGCATGTCTAGCCCTATCGTCATTAGGCAAATATATGTAAACATACCTGGCGCCGGCAGACGGGGAGTATATATGGGGTGGGTAACAGCTCTATAGAAGGATTTTAGACTTCATTTAGTTGTTAGACTGACTGTCATAGTCCGCTGTATTGAGACCCCGAACGAGAAAGTTAGACATTTTACTATTATAAGAAAAGCTTTACTGGAACAGAATTTTAAGGCTCTGTTCAAACCTCCACTTTTCAATATGATAAAAGTAAGGAAATTACTCTGGAATACTCCAAACGTGTCCATAGGAATTGCTAGTCCATGTTTTTCAAAAACACATATGGCATGTAATAGGGCTATATAGGTCACTGAACTTTTTTTTTACCTTTGCGGTAAAAATGGCCGCCACAAAAAATAAATAAATACATGGTATATGTCTTTCCACGATATACATTAAAGGGCAACTAAGTATATACTTAGCTTTATACTGACTGCCAGATTGGAGTCAGGAAGGAATTTTTTCCCCTGTAATGGCGCAATTGGTATGAGCCTAATGGCCTTCCTCTGGATCAACACTGTAGGGGTTATAGGTTGGACTTGATGGACTGATGTCTTCATCCAGCCTCATCTACTAGGTAACTACTATGTAACTATGTATATATTAGCCTACGGACACTCAACATAAAATGTGAAATGTGAAGAGGAAGATCTGAAATTTTACAAAAATAGAAATGAAATCAGGAGGAATTTTTATAATAAATTTATATAGCTCGTCTAATCTTTTTATATCAGTAGGAGACTCAGACCCAGAGGGTGACCCAGTTGGATACCACAAGATAATTATTAACTTCTTCCACCCGGGTCAGGTGGGATACCAGAATGCTAAAGTATCATCTTGTGGGCCCAGACATTGACATGATATTGGGTGCCAAAGATCTAGAGAATGGCAACCCAATTGGGAAGAATTCAGGCAAACTTGCCAACTCTCCTGGAACATCCAGAAGGCTCCTAAAAAAGGGAGTTACCTCCCGAAGTCCTGCAAAAGCTGACAAATCACCAAGGACCAGCAAAATGCCCTTGCATCAGCTAGGCTCTAGGTTCTTTCATCTCAGATGTAGACACATTATATGCCAGTGATGTCACAAAAAGCGGCAGTAGCATACCCAAAAATGCTCAAAATAATTTCACATGAATATTCATCTATCAAAGTTGGTGAATATGCTTTAGATTCAAACACAAAATGATTGACCTATAACCTATTAGAGATTATTGATGCTATGTTCTATGTAGACATATGTAAGATATGGACATATTTTATCTAAATGGAGGTTGGACTTTTACCATTTCTCTTGGCAGGCCTAAAGAACCCCATTCTGACACTAGCCCCAACACTGAGCTGATCATGGAGGATCTAGCTAAAGACAATCCATGTGATCAACTACAATCACCAGTGGAAGAGGCCAGCAACCCTATGTGTCCCTAAAGTAGGGAAAGACCAGAAATCTAGAAGAAGCAACCCATTATCGTCAAACCCAAATGCCTACAACGTCCCAGCTCCTCACGAGTTCCTACTGTACAGCTATATTACGATTGCCAACAACACAGATGCATTTTGCTGTCCGCCAAGTGGTTTCCTATCCCTTTAAGATTATCTTAGCACTAGTATTATCTGAGCCGGCATACTAATATACAGAGGATGAGCGGCGGAAAAATAACTAGCATTGAAATATTGCTTGCAAATCAAAATCAGCGTCTCTAATTCTTATTTCAATAAACAAAAATGAGCTCATAAATATGGATATACGGGACAGGCAAAAGTTTAATTATTTCTCCTGTGAGGGGTAAATTATATCCATGGAAAAAAAATTACCAGCTCTGAGAAGTCTATTTGAAATACACTGAGCAAGGATTAAACTATGTCCGACAGAGGCAACATTGTTCTGCAGACTTCAGAGATGGATTAGAGGGAGATATCAAAGCAATTTAGTGATAAACCTCATTATTTTATCTTCAGTCTATGTGGTTTCCTTTAGTGATTAATTAGGAGTCATTCTAAATATTACATTGACAGCGCAGAGCAGTGTGACAATATAATAAATATAGAGAGTAGTCTTGTAGGCCTTATCCCATAGATGGGAATCTAATTAACACATCAGTGGGTCTCCTAATGGAAGGCTTAAGTTTCAGATCTAAAACTTTACCGTAATTGTACAAATTAGGGGGGGACTCGGTGCCAAACTCAGACGTATATTTCCATAAGGGAGTTGTTGCATAAAAATGTTGAAGCACATAGGGTGTGACCATGGCTTTCTAGTAGTCCAAGGTCCAAGTCATGTTTGGTCAAGTCAGGCTGGTCATATAGCATATTGCCACGTAAGCCTATTTTGTCCATTTGGGACTACACATGACTGAAAGTATCGTCTAGCTCTAGTCATACACAGGTCAAAAATATAAGAGAAAACGGTATTGATCTACAGGAAGTTTCAAGATAGGTCCAAATAGCTGGTCAGTTGGTAGCCCTTACACATGGATTGTTTATAGTGTTTTTTTTATATCTACTTCTGGATAACTGGAATACTGTACATGACATCAAAGTTGGCTGAACTGCTGATTTCTCTAGGACTGGCTAACTATCTTATGTATATGGGGGTGCACACAGTCTCCATTGACAGATGAAGGATTGGGTATGTTGACTTTTGAAATGGTCAAATTTTTGTTCTCATGGGAGACAAGCAGTAGCTACATTTGTCTTAGGCCCTCTTCCAATTGAGAACGCATTTATGGAGAAGCTAAGAGTCATTGGCTGACAGGTATTGAAGGTGTATGAAGAAGTCAAGAGCTGTTTGTGGAAAGATATTGAAGGTGTATGGAAGAGTCAAGAAATGTGTGGCGACAGCTATTGAAGGTGTATGGAGAAGTCAAGCATTGTTGGCCAGTAGCTATTGAAGGTGTATGGAGAAGTCAAGAGTCGTTGGGCGGAAACTATTGAAGGTGTATGGAGAAGTCAAGCATTGTTGGCCAGTAGCTATTGAAGGTGTATGGAGAAGTCAAGCATTGTTGGCCAGTAGCTATTGAAGGTGTATGGTGAAGTCAAGAGACGTTGGGTGGAAACTATTGAAGGTGTATGGAGAAGTCAAGAGTCATTGGCCGCCAACTATTGAAGGTGTTTGGAGTAGTCAAGAGTTGATGGCCAACAGCTTTTGGTGGTGTATGGAATAGTCAAGAGTTGATGGTCGACAGCTATTGAAGAGGTATGGTGAAGTCAAGAGTATTTGGCCAAAAGATATTGAAGGTGTATGTAGTAGTCAAGAGTTGATGGCCAACAGCTATTGGTGGTGTATGGAGTAGTCAAGAGTTGTTGGCCGAGATATTGAGGGTCTATGGAGTAGTCAAGAGATGTGGGCTGACAGCTATTGATGGTGTATGGCAGGGGTAGGGAACGTACGGCTCTCCAGCTGTTGCAAAACTACAACTCCCAGCATGCACACTGGCTCTGCTGTTCTGGGAACTCCCATGGAAGTGAATGGAGCATGCTGGGAATTGTAGTTTCACAGCAGCTGGAGAGCCGAAGGTTCCCTACCCCTGGTGTATGGAGTAGTGAAAGTGATTGGTAGGCAACTATTGAAGGTATATGACACTTTTGAGTATTGATACTGATACACTACTGATATAACTTAACATGTGGTATGTTTCAGAGAAGCTTTATGTTCTTAAAGGAAAGACAGACAGATATAACAATTCCTATCACAAACAGACAGACAATATGTTAGTAATTCAGAGGCTGCAGAGATTAGGTTTACTTTACCATTTTCTGCACAAGAGACAACAGGTAGTGCAGTTATAATGGTGGCTATATTGGTATTTACCTCTGAATTATTAAAACATTTCAATATACTTGTCTCACCCATTGTCTGCCATTTTTCACTGTTTGTCTCCTGCTTTCTCCACCTCCAATGTTTCATCTATAGTGTTATCATATACGATTGCCAATAAGTGGAGGGACCCATCAGGAGACCTCATGGGAAAATTGCAAAATCAGCAATTAGAATATGTAGAAAAGTTTAATAACTTAGTTATATTATGTCTGAACCCTATTTGTAAAAAGTTGGAAAAACAAATAAATGAAACAGTGAAATTGTATCTTTATGTTAAACTGAATTACATGGATGACTTTAAATGAACCTCCAAATGAAATCCCTACATTCTAAGACATCACCAGCCCATATTAGGGACAATCTAACTCGTAAGGAAAGATTGGCTCTTACAACACTTATGCAGGATCAATCTTTAACAATAAGAATGGCAGATAAGGGAGGAAGAGTAGTGGTAATGGATAAAGATCAATATATACAATCCGCTATGGTAATTCTACAGGACACTGATACATACAGAGTGTTGAGTTCAGACCCCACTACAGAATTTTACAACATCCTCAAGAAAATTCTTAATGAGGGATTAGAATTAGGCATTTTAAGTGCTGGGGATTTGGAATACTTGCTCGTGGATAAACCAACAACAGCTATATTCCACGGGTTACCCAAATTGCATAAAAATTCCGTCTCGCCACCCTTACGTCCGATAATATCGGGCATCGGTTCCCTTAACGAGCGCACATGTGATTGGTTAGATGGAATTCTGCAACCATTGGTTTCACGTACACCCGGATATCTTAGAGATACAAAACAGGTGCTACAAACTTTTGATGGATTTGTTTGGCATAACACGTTTTCTTGGGTATCTTGCGATGTCAAATCGCTTTATTCATGTATTCCACACGACAAAGCCCTTATTGCCCTCTCCCACCATTTGTACAATTATTCTGATTACACAGAAGAATTCTGTGAGTTTATCATTATGATTACAGAATACTTCAATACAATTTTTTCATTTTCAACAATGTTTATTATTTACAGGTATGCGGTGCCCCCATGGGGGCCCGTTTTTCATCATCACTAGCAAACCTCTATATGTCTTGGTGGGAGGAGAGGCATATTTATTCCATTCATAACCCATACAAAAACTACATTCACTGGTACGGTCGATATATCGACGACCTTCTCATAGTTTGGTCGGGCGATATATCGGCCGTACCTTTATTTTTGGAATATCTTAACAATAATGATATGAACTTAGAGTTCACCCATGTTGTGAACGAAAATTTCATTCAATTTTTGGATCTAACATTAAAAGGAGATATATCTTCACATAAAGTTATCACATCATTGCATCGCAAAGTTACTGCTGGTAACACAATTCTCCACGCATCCAGTTGCCATCCAGCACATACCATTAAGTCGATACCCTTAGGAGAGATCACTAGGACGAAAAGAGCTTGTTCCAGGGAGGGAGACTTTAAGGTTCAAAAAGAACAGGCATTTGACAGACTAAGATCAAGGGGATATCCCCATTGGTCTCTCCAGAGAGCGGACAAATTAGTTACTCAAAAGGACAGATCTGTACTTTTATTGGATTCTACAGATAAAACAATGAAGATCCAGTCAAACAAGGATAATAATAATGTTTATTTTTGTACAAATTACAGTGCAAATTATAATCAAATTATTAACATCATTAAAAAACACATTCCCACATTATTACAGGATGATGCAATATCCAAAATCCTTGATCCAGGGTGTCGTTTTATTTCTCGAAGAGGAAAAACACTAGGCAACATGTTATCTCCCAGTATGCTCAAGGATGATCATGGTAATGTCAGAAAATCATGGCTGACATACCAAGGCTTCCATAAATGTGGCACCACAAGATGTTCAGTTTGCAAATATGCACACAACACATCTAATTTCAACAACAAGAAAAATGGCAAACAATATCGCATTAAAAGTCATCTGAACTGTAGCTCCAGATATGTGATTTATTTAATCTGGTGCTCACTATGTGATGTATATTATGTGGGTTGTACCACCAGGTATCTCAGAACACGTATTTCAGAACATTTGAGAGACTGTGCGAAAGATTTGTCGGTCAATATGTCGGGAGCTTCCCGACATTTTGTCCAGGTACATGGTGGCAGTACAGTTTCTTTTCAATTTTTTGCCATAGAGAAAGTGGACAGGCCAGTCAGGGGAGGTGACTGGAGCAGAAAACTACGTAAACGTGAGGCATTCTGGATATTCGAGCTAATTACTCGGTATCCGGATGGCCTTCATTTTAAGACCGATCTCATATATTTTTATTAGATTGCTCGTTTACATTTATGGTACACATATTTTTCAACATTGTGTTTTTTCATATATCAGCTCCAGTTATCCTCTTGGGTAACATCTCCAGTCCATAGGGTTAGACTAAGGTTCATTGTCCCCTTATTCGCATTGGGGATACATGGTTTTTATAACCTTTAAGTAGTTTCACCTTATTTATATAACAGCTATTATGTCTTTTGACAAAGATAATATTGCATAGTACAGCAATTGATATTATGTAACATATCGCACACTTACCTATTGTATCCGTGGTCCTGGCAACGCATTGTAAACTAGTGTTTTCCATCACGTGTTACATCACGTGATTGGGTCTCTGCTACTGAATCTCCACTTCCGGGTTGCAACTTTCATCCGCATGGTGCGGCTATATGTGGTCCTTAGATTGGAATTCTTTGACATGTGAACGGGGACATAATTCTATGGGATTTTTTTGATACACTTACCTTGAAGTTTTCCTGTTCACGGGGGCTACCCATTATGTGATGATAACTCCCTTTCGCTACGGTAAGCCTTTGCTAATATTCTTTACAATACATGCTAACTTCGCTATTCATGAATCTCTTATGTATATAGAGTTTATTTATTTGATCGGATTTATTTACTTATATGTTCATTTCAGTCCAGTGTTCACACTTATGTTAAAGTTTTTTGTATTCAATGTCTAATTGTGGTTTCATGTGTTGCATATTTTCGTCTAATCATGCTCAGACTGTTTCAGGTATATAATGGGGGTTTATGTTCAGTTTGCTATCGCTATGACTAAGAGGTAACACTACCTCGAAACGCGTCAGCGGCAGCCATGTTTGATGTAGGTCTTGTCTGATGTTTTTTTGTCTTCGTGGACTGGTATGAATTATACAATTTATTTTTTATATATTCTCTAAGCACTTTGGTGTTAACGCAATGTTTTTTTAGAAATTAATAATTAAAATACATGTTTTAAATTCAACAAAAACAAATTTTGGTGCTGGATCTTTTTTTCTCTTGTGAACCTCCAAATGAGCCTTTCTTAAAATGTAATATTTTGTAAGAAGTAATATTCCAAAGACGTACTGATAGGGAATTTAGATTGTGCGCCCCTACTTGGCACGGTGTTGACAATATCTCTGTGATACGCTGCAGAATATGATGGCGCTATATAAGTAAGCAACATAAATAAATAATTCTACCAATCCATCACTGCTTCTTTCCACCAGTGAAGTTACACCGTGGTGACCTCTTGGTAAGATAAGATAAGATAAGAATCCTTTAATAGTCCCACAGTGGGGACCTATTAAAATATCACTGCTTTAGTCAATGATTCAGAAAACTAGAGACCAATGGGGGACCCGGGAGGCACCGGAACAGGAGCAGCTGAGGATCAGTACAGTATTATCTCTTTTATTGTATAGCACACCCGCAATTATAAAAGCACCTTTCATAAATGAATAGTACAGGTGAAAAAAAAATCTTGTAATATTTCTCATTAAAGAATAATGTTTCATTCTCCTTCCCTTCACTCAGACTCTACTCTAAACTCACACAGAAGTCTATGGAGAGCAGATAGGGGAACAGGAGTATGTAGTAGTAATTGGAGTACAGAGTATGGAGTAGTAATTGGTTTATTGCCTCATTCTGTACAGTGTTAGAGCATTATCTTACTAGATCTAGTAGAGCCAAAAGAACTTAGTTACCATCATGTGTCTCTCTTTTCCAACAGCCTCCTCCTCCCCTCTCCATAGACATCTATGTTAGAAGTAACAAAGCATCTTTTCTTTTAATAAGACATCTTACAAAGTTATACTTGTACTCTCTTGTACTATTCACTTCTGAAACATTCTTATACATCTGCCTGGCCAAAAAAAAGTCACATTGTGCAACAAGGTAGCATTCCACCCCTGATATAATTATGAACTGTTCATGACAGGAATTTGCATATATTCTTGAATATATATAATTGAGCTGTAGCCTGTCAAGTGCAGATCATAATTAAAGGTGTGAAGCGATGTCTACCGACGGAAGAGCTACCAGAGGAAGAGATGTTAGTGCCTTCAAGTAGGGGCAAGTCATTGGATTGCATCAGGCCAACAAATCGACCAAGGAGATAGCCGAAGTAACTGGTATCAGACAGAGAACTGTTCAGCGTATCATACGAGCATGGCAAGATGGTGGAGAATCCCCCTCCAACCGTGGAAAGTGTAGGCGTAAGATTATACTCGAAACTCAAGGTCGTAGGTCCCTAAAGTGACTAGTGAAGAATAACCGCTGGAAAACCACCTTTGAGCTCACACAGATGTTCAACTCAACGGAGCGACACATTTCAGAGCGAACAATGCGACGAGAACTCAAAGGAATGGGTCTCAACAGTTGTGTTGCCACACGAAAGCCATTGGTGACAGAGACCAACAGACGTCGGCGCCTGTCATTTGCAAGAGACCACAAGGATTGGACCCTAGAGCAGTGGAGAAAGGTCATGTGGTCAGATGAATCACGTTTCACATTGTTCCAGAGTGATGGTCGTGTCCGGGTGCGACGAGAAGCACACGAAACACTGGAATGTGCTGGAAAGGAACCTGTGCTGTCACTCACCACCCCCAACGAATCTGCGTAACCTGGGCTCCCTGATACTCGAGAATTGGATCAAAATCTCTGAGTCTACACTACAGAACATTGTAGACTCCATGCCGAGACGGATGCGTGCTGTTATACGTGCTTATGGTGGCCCAACTAAATATTAACACTCGCGACTTTTTTTTTGGCCAGGCAGTAACACTTAGATGGCTGGGCAACCACTTTACCATCACAGATGTTATCACCAGAGAAGTCTCAATATCCTGTCCAAAGCTAGATATGAAGAAATACAAAAATGAGCAGTCGATTTATTTGGGGCAGTGAAATATGGTCTCGGAAGACATCTGGGTAAATGGTGTCACATTTTGCTACAGGACGTTACCTTTAGAATTACAATTTTATTACGGCAATTAACATAAGTTTTTTGGTTTTTTTTATCATCTAGATGTTTTCTCCAAGTCCGGTAACACGTGGTCACGTTATTTCACGGCTGTTGTCTCTAGATCTTTAATATATAAAGTTACTTTTTATACCTTGTTGAAGCCAAAAGGCACTTTGGGGCCCGCGCTTCATGGTGAGTACTCTTGCTAGCAAGTGACAGTAACTTCGAAGGAAGGAGTCAGGTTGGAATTTTTATGCTAGACATACTGTACATGACTGTGGGCAAGGAAATTCTCTCTTGCCTTTGGGCACTGAAACATTGACATTAATTTGTAGCCTGTCACTGCAGGGACTGAGCCTAAAATATTCTATACATAACATAAAACATATAGACCTTTATACAATGAGCTACCTTCTACTGGAATGAAATGATAGAATCAAGTTTATTATCAGCCCTGTGTTTTTCTGCCTTGTCTGGAGAGTACGGGGGGTTGCGATTAATTATATTACAATGAGATGAGAGCAAAAACTGCTCAGGTAAAGCTTCATAAATATCTGCTGCTTCATCATCTCTGTAGAATAGAAAGTGCAATCTGAGGAATAAATTAATTTGGCTGGTATATAATTCACTATATTAATTAGACGTTTGTTGCTGCAGATTTACTCGCAAGGAAAATATGCTAATCCTAAATCGAAGAAACCCTTCTATTAATAACTCCTACAATCTATAGGGTGGCTAATAGTTTTATAGCATTGAAATAGAAATGTTTGATATGTATATAGGAAGCGGAGGGCTGTAGGTTTATATTCAATATGGCCGATGGAATGGTCAAGGAATTTACGAAAATAAGCAAATAAAAAAAAAAAAATGTATCCAATCTTGATGTATAGAGATCAGTAACTACATGGCATAAGGTTTTCTAGCAGGATTTTTTTTTAATATCCATATTATGGTTCATGGTTCCGTTTTATTGGTTTTGGCAAATTCCCCACAATTTTACAAAATTTCAGACAGAATTTATGTAACACGTATACTATTGCGCAAAAAATTTAGAATTACAATTTCCACTTTTTAATTGAAAAACAGTTGCAGATAATTAACAAAATTTCGCCAATGGGTCTTGGAATGTCTCTTACATTTTGGACTGCCATGACGGGCACTTGTAATGGCGCCCTATGGTTATGGCTCCCACGACAGCTTGATCATATGATTGTGCCGAAATACTATGTGGGTAGAATACTCTTTCCTAAAAAGGTTTTACATCATTTTAAGCCAATGTCTTGTTTTGGTATCAAATCAATCTCAATGCCTGGGATCGCAGCGTTGTCATGATTGCTGGAAGTCACAGTGGTCCGACCCCAAGCAATGCAAAACTTATCCTGTGGATAGGGGATAGGGGAAAGTATCTGTAAACGTACAATCTATTTAAGGTCTCATTCCAAGTGCTAGTGGAATGTCTGAAACCGATCCCATTGTTTTCTATGACTTGAGTTTTGATGCCGGATTTCTTCCTTCATCTTGCTGCCTTTAATATGTTTCTGTTTGCATATGGACGCTGGGCCGGAGCACAAAGTACACTAAAATGGCATCACATTGTATCCAGCTCAAGCAGAAAACAACTTGCCAGAGACAACTGATATCTGTGAAGTCAATCTAAGATTCCTTGAAGATTTACATGTTTCTTATTTTACCAGCACCAAAATACCGCTAGAGCTTTATGTTTCCTCCACCATGCTTGACAGATGGCGTCATGTAATACTCCAGCACCTTTTCATGTATTCTATGCCTCACAACTCTTAACCTGTGATTCAGACCCCCTGTGAAATGTCTCCCCCTCACACTAGAGACTCGGATGTGTTTCTGCTCCTGTACAGTAGTACACCCAGGCCATCTAGTTCTCTATCTCATACATAACCAGTTTGTTCTATTCTATGATGGGCGTAGTACATAGCTTGGGGCGATACCTTCACTTTCTTGGCCCATTGTTGCATGGAGGTAGAGGAAGATTTTTTTCAATTAGCTAAAAAAAATTATCCTGCTTGTTCTTAAGGCAGACGGTGCCCGAAACTCCCGTTGGAATAAATTGGAGGTAGATTTTTGAGCAGTTTTTATTTTTTAAAGCAGATTTTGGAGCAGATTTTCAGAATAGGCATCAAAATCAGTCTTCAAAATCTGCTTCAAATTCTGGCATTGGCTCCAAAAAAAGGCAACAAATCTTCAACAAAAAAAGCAGGTTTTTCTGCAAGATCGGGGGGCTTAGCCTAAGGATATGTTCACATGGAGTTTTTGGCAGCGGAAAAAATCTGCTTCAGGAATTAGGAAATGTTTTTTTGATGCAGTTTATTGGAGCGGTTTTCCGAGGCATTTTTAGTTTTTGTTTTTTTTTTTTTGCTCCAGCACAGTGTATGGACCTGGAAACTTCTCTTTGCAAAATGGTAGCGGTTTTTGAAGCGTTTTTTCCACCTCCCTTTGGCTTCAATTGGTTTTTCCAGGCGGAATCCACCTGATGATAGGTCATGACACTGAAAAAAAATGCTAGCGGGAAAAAAATTAGCAGCTCCCATTGATATGAATAGGAGGCATTTTTGCAGGCGGATTTTGAGGCGGACACCACTTCAAAATCCGCTGTTAAAAAAACTCAGTGTGAACTATCCCTAAGTGGTATTGGTGCTGAATTTATTAGACGGAAAATTTCTGTTTCAGGAATTTGAAGCAAATTTTGGACACTGATTTTGATTCTGAAAATCTGCTTTAAAAAAATGAGCTACAAAATTCTGTAACAAAAAAGTTGCTTTTCCACAACATTGGGCCTCACCATAGGCAAACTTTTTCTCTGCTGACTTCCTGCCTTTATTATACCAAGTGTATAAGGAAAATTCCAGTGTTTTTTTTTTTTTTTTTTTTTTTTTTAGATATAATCAATATGATGCAATTTACAAAAACATTCATGTTTTTGAAATCACAGCATTTCCACAGTAGATTTTTTTAAGGAGGGATTAGCCAGAATCCCCTCCACTTTGCAGATAATAAAAAAACATGACTGCTTTCTTCAACAACAAAAAAGTGCCACAGCTTCCTACAGGTTGTGTGTGGTATGAGAATTCCCAAGGGAGCTAAGGTGCAGTACCACCTACAACCTGTAGACAGATGTGGTGCTGTATTTAGATGCAAGCACACATGTTTTTCCCATCCTGGAAAACCACAGACTTTGCTGTCCCATATATGAATTAGTATTAAGATGGGAATTTACGGCTAATACTAATGTCGGACAGTGTGCCTTGAAATTGTTGATACACCGGCCAATGTATAGAAGATGGTATAGTTTCCAGATCCCTTACATACTTTCTATTATACCCCTGGGAGTGGAGTATTAGCTGTTATATGTCAAAATGGATTAAACAATAAAGACAAATCCATCTATTGATGGATCCCATTGACTATAACGGGATCCTTTGGTTATCCATTGTTTTCTCCCTGACATCGTCGTCAATGATTATAGATGGCAATGCCAAACTATCACTGAATATCAGTAAGGAAAAAAATAATACTGCACCCTGGGCTTTGGAAGCCACTCTCAAACTATAGGCCACCATTAAAGAGAACCAGGCAGGTTGTTTGGGACTAATAAGCCACCAGCCAACTATTATGCAGGGTCCCAAACCAGTATAAGTGACTACTGACCTGTCATTGGAATTAAGAGAAAATGAAGTTACACCTTATGGATGGTCAGCAGTAATTTGGGACTATAAACCACTGCTACATAGTGTCATAATGGTGGTTTAGTGGCCCAAAACTACCCCCTGACAGGTCCTCTTTAAAGGAAACCTCTCACTAGAACACAGGACATCAACCAAGATACATCGTTTGGCATGACCTGAATCAAAAGGTGTTTTCCCATTGTGAATTGGTGCCTCCATTGCCAAGATATTGCTGTTTTTGCTTCAAAGGGTGTCAACACCCTCATTGCTCCAAAGAGCTCATTTGTGACATCTCAGCAATGGAGCCACGGATTCACAAGGGGTAAATACTGTTTCATTGAGGTGAACCTATGGCTAGCACTCAGTCTCCGTTTGGGGAGTCCATTCGCCATTCTGCTTGAAAAATAAGGAATGGGGAAACCAGATGGAAACCCAATGGACCCCATTATAGTCTATGGGGTCTCTGTGTTTTTAAGTGGATTTTTGTTTATTGGGTCCCCAAGCGGACCAGAAGAACAGAAACATTAGTGTGAACCTGGGGTTGCCCATCTATCTGTAGGATTTGGTTGATATGCTGGGTTCTATTGAACTCCCTTTAAGAGTTTCATAAGTTTTGCAGGCAAGGTATAAGGAACTTGACTTTCCCACTCCTTCCTTGCTCTAGATGCAGATGACGTTCTTGCAAGCAGGAGTAATTCCACTAGTCAATGAATATTTGAGAACTGCAGATAATGCACTTCCCTAATGTATTCCAAACCAGAACATTTCAATTTGGAATGTTCAAGTCCCTATGTAAATTCTATGTATAAGAGGAGGACTATGATTATTAGGATTGTACCACTAATAAGTATTTACACAGCGGCACCCGCAGCCTGGCATACAGGACGTACAGGGGTATCATTTTGGGGCGAATACACTTAATGTAATCAAGCCTTCTTGGGACAGACGCCTATAACCTACATGCATGTTCACAGTCCTTAATACATTTCTAATCAATCTCCAAGCTTTACGTCGATCCCCTGAACATTAGCCCGGACCACATGTGCAAAATTTATGTTTAGAAAAACTATTACTCTAAACAGCATGATATCAGGGAAAGGAAATTGCAATATTTTACCTGTCAATTCCTATTTCTTAGTTTATTGGTTATCATGTGAAACCTTAATTTGATGAAATTTGCTCATTTGCATACCAAATTAGCACACTGCATGGGATTCCTACCGTAATACACTTCTGCATTATCTCTCAAATTGACTATGATGTGTTACCGAGTGGGAAGGGGTTGCAATTTTACTTTGAGATGCATTTAAAGTCATACTGGGCAGTTTTCGGCTGACCTCATTATTTATATTTCGCAATGATATTCCGGGAACAAGGCTCCGTCTCCTATTAAAGCCGTATTTGAATATGTGGTAAATGGAACGGAGCAAAGCTCATTGTTTCTGTCTTAGGTAATTAAATTAAGACAATACTTCCCTTGCTGTGTAAATGATTTTTTACCATTCTGGAGTTGAGGATGGAAGGAATGGCTCTGAAAGTAACCAGCAGATAGTCAGGTAATTGTAAATTACCTTTATTCACCGAACTGATTTCTATTTAACCACTTTAATGAAAATAAACATAATGTTAAATTGTATTTGCCTCTTCGCATGGTCCACGGACCCTCTGCTCAAGTGTTTCTGACTAATTAAGAAAATTATTATTTTTCCTTATGGTGCTTTAAAGATAACTTGTATTCCCGCCTGGTGCTTGTAATTCTCATTGCTGGAACACTCGAGACCTCAACTCCTTCATGTGAAAAGTCAACACTGGAGAATTTAACATAGACAACAACTGGCAAATCGAATGTAAATGTGCAGAAGTACAAGTTGGACAAGTCAGCAATGACTAAACAAAGGGAAACTCGGAAGAAGAAAGGTTTTGTTCTTGTATCTGTATTTCATTTTTGTCCTTGGTTTTCTGCTTGTAACATAGGCTTGTTCTACTATCGGGGAATAGAGGAGTTACAATTGGGTTTTCGTACCTGAATGGTCCCGAATACCCTGGGGTAGATTTGTAGTTTATTGATAAAAACTGATCTTGAAGAACCACTTCAATTAGTAATTCCATTCTTTATGTACCTATCCCTCTCTCTATATATATATTCATTCATTCATTCATTCATTCATTCAGCCAGTATTACCTTATTTAGTTATTTTTTTCTGACTAAATCCTTCTTCCCAGTAAGGTTATGTGATGCTCACTCCGGTTAGATAAAATTTACAGAAGCCAATACATATATCCCTGACTTCCTATATAAAGGACTGTATCACACAAGCTCTCCATAAACAGATACAGAAACCTGTGATACTAACTACTGATGAGCAGACAGTTCCTGTCACAGAGTTACAATGAAGACTATATAATTATATGTCACCTATATAATTATATAGTCTGATTATTTTGTAGAATATGGAGAGAAGGATCATTGCACTGCCCCACAGCAGGTAGATATGGTACAGTCTCTAGCTGCCTGTGTCATTCTACACTGATGCATAATGCACAGTAAAGAGAAAGAGACATATAATGCCACAATGATCAGGAGTAGAGATGAGCGAGTACTGTTGGGATCAGCCGATCCGAACAGCACGCACGCATTGAAATGAATGGATGCACCTGGTACTTCCGCTATGACGCTGGCCGGCCGCTTAACCCCCCGCGTGCTGGCTACGTCCATTCATTTCAATGCGTGTGTGCTGTTCGGATCGGCTGATCCGAACAGTACTCGCTCATCTCTAATCAGGAGCTGTGGAGAAGGTGGATTGCGGGGATATGAGTGTAATACATATGAAAGAAGCCTGGAGAGTGGCAGACAATGAGAGTGCAGAGATGGAAAAAAGTTGTTGTGCTGGAGTGCTTCTTTAAACCACATTTTTAGTTTTAGACAAGGGGCACAAACCACCATAAAATTGGTGGGGTTTGTCAGAAAGGGATGTCACAAACATGTTGGCACTTTTTCCCCCCCCTGTAAACTAAGCCAACCAATCCGTGGTGTAAACTGAGACTAGACAATCTAGAGATGCTCCAGATTTATCATCCAGCATCAGTCACTGTAATGCATTTTAAGATGGTCTAGTGAGACTAACTTGCACTGTTTAAAAATTAGACCGTCCTTGTAAATCTGCTCCACTATTGTAACTTCAGGTACAGTCCATCTTTTAAAACAAAACTATATAAATGCAGAATTATAAAAGAATTCTTTAAAAAATATTCCAAATAAATAGCTCAAAGTCGCCTCCGTAGTGTAATGAAACCTGGCTGAAGACTACATATCACAACTGGACGTCGCCTTTCCCAAGTGCTAGCAGTGTCTCCTAGTACTTATATATCCCCAGGCTTTGCAATAGGGCCAAACATTATAACAGCAGGTAACAGGGAACTCATCAGAAGAATAAGGAATGCAAAGTAGTGATAACAGACTATGGCTGATGGTGATGACAGGCAATAGAGCGGTTAGATCATGACGAACACATGGACAGACAAGAACAACTGACCATAACTAATTTTTCCTGAATCTTTCCCTATATATCTCTAAACACTATCCTTAAATGCAGACACCACTGGCCCTTAATGTCCCTATTCTGCAATGCTGACCCTAACACAGCTAGCAGCAAGATTGCAAGTAATAAGCAAGGCATATCATGTGACCTACAGTACATACATTACATTTTCTACCTTTCTGTAGATGTAAAAGGTTATCGGTATAATCCATAACCAGACCCGTTACGTCAGTGTAAAGGCCTCACCCCCCCCCCCAGCTCCATTATATTTACCATTTCCACTAGACCCAGGCCAACGTGTCATCCAGGGAAGGTACACCTCCTCCTCCTCTGTGTACCAGCCCCTCACGCACGCACAATAGTGCCTGGGAAGCCAGGTCACAGTACTTACCTATCTTCTCTTGCTTCTGGTCCAGAGCTGAGCCATGACATCACTTCCGGAAGTGTTGTTGGGCTCCAGCTCCAGGCAGCGTGGAAGGCCTGCAGTGCTCCAGGACATGTCAAGAAGAAGAGGAGAAAGGAAAGTATGATGTGGTGGAGTGGGGAGAAGGGTGGGCTGAGTTAGTTAGTTGGGAAGGGCTAGTAATGGGCGGGCTAGCTTGGAAGACAGGGAGAGGTAGTAAGGGAGTGTGAGAGGGAGGGGGAGGGAGCAAAGCATCATGGTAGTTGTAGGATAGAAGTACAGGAAGCTCACCATGTAAACAAATGCAGAGGATACCAGTAGCTCACAGAGAAATCACTCAAAGCACTGCTAAAGGTATATGGGTGCACTTATTAACCCATTAATAGCACTAACAGACCTTTTTTTAAAAAAATTTGCCCATAAAACCCCTTTAAGGGAGTATTCAATCTTGTAAGATTGATGGTTTCTCCTTTAGATAAGCCATCAATTTTAGATTGGTGGGGGTTTTACTGTCATCTGTTTTCCAAAGCATGTAGTTTTTGGCATTGTTCACATGCCGGCCTCTGCTCATTCTCCAGCACAGTCCCATCCAAGTCTGTGGAACACCACTACAGTACTAATATCTTCCACTACTAAAAGTACAGCAAGTGAGCAGCACAACGCCTGTGATGTATACAATGATCAATGCCTGTGATGTATACAATGATCAACGCCTGTGATGTATACAATGATCTACGGGGGTCCCAATAATCAGACCCCAACAATCTCACATCGATGGCCTATGTTATGGATAGACCAGAACTTCTTTCAGCTAATATGAATTGCCGCCTTGTCTTGTCTTATCCAGAATTTCGCTCATGTGTTTATATCTTATTCGTAGCTTATCACCTTTGCTAGTATCACACGTTTTCATGTTACTCATAGTCCCAATTTTTATTACTTGTAAATATACAATGTTCCCAGCCTAACGAATTTCTGAAACTTTTCCTAAATAAATTACAATAATATTAACAGGCTGATTTGCAATACAAATGCAGTGTAACAGACGGAAATATATGGAGACAAGATTAGATCTCTTGCTGTATTCATTAAGAATTTTATATGCAGAGATGTCATTAAAAAATCATGTACTTTCCTTGTCTGTGTTTTGTCTGACATGATTTGCTGAATTTCCTCCTTAGTAAATATTACCCGGTATCACCAATAAATTGATTTAACTGCCCTGAAAAATGTAGTAACTAGAAAGCTAGAACATCGCTCGGGACAGTCGGAGCACTTTGCACCGGTGACTGTCACACATGTCTATTTCTGTAACTATTTACACCCATTAAGACAGTTCTGTCTAAAAATGTGAAATAAATGTAGATTATCATTATTCTAAACTAGGCTACAACCTACGACAGGTAATGCTACGTTTTTGCCCCCGCTGCTATTTATAGTAAAAGTTCGCTATGTTGCAAGCAATCTTGACCAACGTAAATGGAGTTTGTCAGCAGGAACATCAGGGAGCACAAACATCATTGGGGGAGATATAGCAGTTCTCTGGCATGTAAAGTATGAAAAAGTTAGTGCAAATTGGGTTTTTGTACAAAAATGTGCAATTTTATTTTCATTAAAGTCATCCTCACCTCTTTCCTGGCAGGAGATGTGTTCAATGACCCCACCAGATTATTGATCATTTGCGGCACTTTACTGGCATGAATGATCCCTGAAATCTACACCAGATACATTTGGTTTTTGAGCCAAAGCCAGGAATGGATATAGCAGGAAGGAGTACAGCGATAACTTTATATTTATTTTCATTCTTTTGGAATCTATTCCTGGCTTTCCAGTAAAATCTGCTTTTAGAAATCAACTCAATGGCTTAGATTTACTAATAGTTAGACAGTCAGGAAATTTGCCAGATTTATCACAGTGACTGATGGTGGGTGATAAATTTGGCGTAGCTTTATACTGTCTAGTCTAAATTTATACCGCCTTTTGGTGGACTTGCTTTGAGACAAGTTCTTGACACTATGTTGGCAGATTTTTGGCACATGATGGAGTATTTAAGTATTTAATCCACACCCACTTGTCAAAAAATTTTAGCCCAATTTTTTTTTAAAGCAGTGTGGGTTCAAATATTGATGTTGTATCCTTAGAATAGGTCATCAATATCTGAATGGTCACAGTCTGAAAATCTGGGACACCTGGAACAACCACAGATCAGCTGGTTAAAGCAGCATTGGCTCTTTGGTGTGCGACACTTCCACTTCGCAGGTGAATGATATCACAGTCATTTATCACTTGGTCTATGCGCAGCTCAGTTCGGGTCAAATGAATAGGTCTGAGCTACAATACCAAGCACAGCTCCTATGCAATGTACAGCTTTGTGCTTGTTGTGCAGTGAAGAGGCCGCCGAGCTCATCCAAAAGAGGCAGACTCACCAATGTGCCGTTTGGTGGGAGTCACAGGTGTTGGACCCCCCGATCTGATATTGATGGCCTATACCAAGAATAGGTCATAAATATCTTAGTATCAAAAAACTCCTTCAACATTTAAGGGGGACCCCCGATTTGATATTGATGGTCTATCCCAAGAATAGGTCATCAATAGCTTAGTATCGGAAAGCTCCTACTTAAATTTCTAGATGGCAAAAAGTTAAATAATTTAGCAAATATAAATAATTAAATATTTTGCAGAGTTTATAAGAATTTCTCTAACCAGTCTCTTGATTGAATGTCAACGGACACAACCATAAATGCCAGAACTATCGATTGTCTGGTACTTGTCAGAAACCAAGTCGTAAATTGCTCATGGTGGTTGGGTTATCTTCTAACTTATTTAGTGTCCCTGTCTGATAAAGGATATAATGGCTGCATTTTTGACAACATGAGTGGCAGTACAGAATGGAATAACATGATGGACCAGCCGTCATGACATGTCTGGCTGAATGGTTGTAGCTGTGGCAACGTGAGTGCCAGTACAGCATGAAATAATATGATGTCCCAGAACACAAGACAAGTCTGGCAGAGTGTTGCTTTTGCTGTTTACAAACTCACAGCAGTGTGCAGAAATTCTCCCTCCCTCCACTCCTATGATTTCTCTGTCTGAAATTGATTAAATCTAACTAATTGTCCTTTATTAGGTCGTCCTCCTATTATTATGTGTTTCAATTACACGGTTGCTGTTGTTTTCCAGTAGCAGAATGGAGCTATTGCTTTGCTTCATGCAATGATGATGATAGCATAAGGATCTCTCAGCTTGAACACTTTCTAAAATGTCTGTCTTTCTAAGGGAGCGTTCACACTACCGTCATTGTCCGACAGGTAGTGTCCACTGATAATGTCCGTTCAAAATCTTGCACACTCATTAGCAGCGGACACTAGCTGTGTCCGTGACACTTTTCATTCATTTAAATGGCGATCGGGTGCGTTCTTTTGCACTCCGTGCCTGTCCTTAACTGTCCGTTTGTAAAGATGTCCGACTTTTCAATGGGACAGCAAAACCCGATGTAGGTTTTTTCTGTCCCATTGAAAAGTCGGACATCTTTACAAACGGACAGTTAAGGACAGGCACGGAGTGCAAAAGAACGCACCCGATCGCCATTTAAATGAATGAAAAGTGTCACGGACACAGCTAGTGTCTGCTCCTAATGAGTGTGCAAGATTTTGAACGGACATTATCAGTGGACACTACCTGTCAGACAATGACGGTAGTGTGAATGCTCCCTTAAATAAAATCTCATATTGTGTTTGTGACATCGGCTCTGTTATCATTATTGGCTGAGAGGCTGTTGGGTTATTCCTCTTCTGTATTTTCACTGCACAAATACACAGTGACCATTTTAGTTTGCCCAAGACGAATTGCCCAAGATTTCAGTTTCGTTAAAACCAAACATTTTGGAATATTTGAGTCGAATATTTAGCTCATAACAAATTGGGTCGCTCATCTCTACTCAAATCTTTACAACCGCCCAATTTTCCTGCTTTGACCTCTAACATGTTCTTCCACCTTTTTAGAGTTTCTGGAAACTTTGGTGATGAAATCCTCAGTAAAATAAGCCACATATCAATTTAGGGTCCTTTGAGAAATATTGGGTTACAATAACCAGCACCTTAAATGCATTATATAATTCCTTTGAGTCTGTTTCTTTAAGTACGAAGGATTGATATTCGGAGTGACATGTGTTCTCAATTTTAGTAAAATGAATTTCTATTAGGTACATTCCAGGAGAGTAGAATTCCCTTTATATCTTCTTACAATGGACCTCTCAGGTCTTGCAATATAATTTTAGACGCTTGAACAGAAGTTTAATTAATAAGGTGAATTCACTTATCTTACAATTATTCTAGAATGTATAGGCAGTGCCAAACACCAAACAAAGTTGGTAACTATAGCAGTCTACAATATAATAATATTAAAGGGAGTCTGTCAGCAGTAAGATTGTATTCAAAGCAATTCTAGTACCTTGCAGGGTTCTTTACTTTCCAAATATGCCTTTGTTATGCAGCATTGCTGGGCCATTAGTAAGTATTGTTGTATTAATATGCACATTAGGGTTTTAGGGGATTTATCTTCCCCAGGCTTCACTCTGCACTGTAGATTACCTACCCTAACTGCTAACCAAGGTCACGCTATCTGGTTTGTAGTTTGCAGCTTCTTCTCTGCTACCCTGTGGTTGGGTGCAACAATGCCCTGATGGAGCCATGATAAGGCAATGGGGTAAACAAATGATTCTAATGGGTCATAAGTCCTTGAAATGGATCAAAATGAATCAGTCATATACATTACAGATCCTATAAAAATGGTGGTCAGTGATGCAAAAACTGCTATTTTACATTTCCCAAAAATGTTTCAGAATTTTGTGATTGCCTATTGCAATCGTACAATTATGCTTTTAGGGAGACCACACAAGGTTGTAGAGTCTACAGAAATAATGATCAACAAGAGCACTTAGGTAACTGCAACAACAGGTATATTAATCTTTATTGGAAATGTCTTCCTTTCTATGCTCTTAAAGGGAGTCTGTCAGCAGGAAGATCATAAAATCACTGTTGTATTCATATGCACATTACTAGGCACTTTAGATTACCTCCCCCAACTGCTGTCATAAAATGGCTATGAAAGATCCATTTTAATCCATTTCACAGACCTGTTATGAACCATTAGGATCCATTGTTTACCCCATTTTCTTATGATGGCTCCTTCAGCCATCTGTTGATTTTACCAAGTTGAACACTTCAGGCTATGCTATTTGGACAGTCAAAATATATATACATTTCTATTTCATTCAGGGTTCCTCAAGATTGGAACATAACCATTGTTGTACCCATCCAGAGGAAGGGTAGCAGAGAAGAAACTGGAAACTACAAACCAGTTAGCATGACCTTGGTATTAGTGAAAATAATGGAAGCCCTCCTGAAAAAGAAGGTGATAGTCCAACTAAAACCCAATAACCAAGATCCTAAACTGCATGTCTTCATTGAGGGCAGATCATGTCACACTGATATACTTGGCTGTGTCACAAAAGTGTTTGATATAGAACCTCAGAAGAGTTGATAAATTATTGAAGATTGGACATAATCTCAAGAGAGTTCGATGGATTCACAGTTGGTTGATGAAAAGATACCAGAGTGTCATTGTCAATGGTGTGCTTTCTGAATATAGATGAATCAATACCATCTTCTTTGGCAAACTGCTCCAGGTCCCTGAGATGTGAAGGGGGCCTTCTCCAAACTGCCATTTTGTGATCTCTCCCCCACAGGTGTTCTATGGAATTCAGGTCTGGACTCATTGCTGCCACTTTACAAGTCTCCAGGGCTTTCTCTCAAACCATTTTCTAGTGCTTTTTGAAGTGTGTTTTGGGTCATTGTCCTGCTGGAAGAGCCATGACCTCTGAGGGAGACCCAGCTTTCTCACACTGGGCCCTACATTATGCTGCAAAATTTGTTGGTAGTCTTCAGACTTCATAATACCATGCACACGGTCAAGCAGTCCAGGGCCAGAGGCAGCAAAGCAACCCCAAAACATCAGGGAACCTCCGCCATGTTTGACTGTAGGGACCGTGTTCTTTTCTTTGACAAACTCCAGCCTGGCTTTTTTATGTCTCTGGGTAAGAAGTGGGGTCTTCCTGGGTCTCCTACCATACAGTCCCTTCTCATTCAGACGCTGACGGATAGTACGGGGTGACACTGTTGTACCCTCGGACTGCAGGGCAGCTTGAACTTGTTTGGATGTTAGTCGAGGTTCTTTATCCATCATCCGTACAATCTTGCGTTGAAATCTCTCGTCAATTTTTCTTTTCCGTCCAGATCTAGGTAGGTTAGCCACAGTGCCATGGGCTTTAAACTTCTTGATGACACTGTGCACGGTAGACACAGGAACATTCAGGTCTTTGGAGAGGGACTTATAGCCTTGAGATTGCTCATGCTTCCTCACAATTTTGCTTCTCAAGTCCTCAGACAGTTCTTTGGTCTTCTTTCTTTTCTCCATGCTCAATGTTGCACACACAAGGACACAGGACAGAGGTTGAGTCAACTTTAAACCATTTCAACTGGCTGCATGTGTGATTTAGTTATTGCCACCACCTGTTAGGTGCCTCAGGTAAGTAACAGGTGCTGTTAATTACACAAATTAGAGAAGCATCACATGATTTGTCAAACAGTGCCAATACTTTTGTCTACCCCTTTTATTATGTTTGGTGTTGAATTATATCCAATTTGGCTTTTTGACAGTTCTTTTTGTGGTTTTCCATTGAAGACAAATTAAATGAAGATAATAACACCAAAGAATTTGTGATTGCAATCATTTTCTGGACGAAAATGAGTATTATCTGACAGAATTGCAGGGGTGCCAATACTTTTGGCCAACACTGTAGACACAGTTTGGGCTTCCTCAAAACTAAATAAAACAAGGAACTAAATTCTGAGCAGATCGTCTACCTAATATGGTATATATCCCACTTGTTCCAATAAAAAGCCTCTCACCTGTCAAGGAACAGACTCTAAAGATGTCCTATGGTCTCTGACACTTAGACGTTCGCAGCTGATTCTTCAAGTCCTGTACTTTGCAAGGTTTGCTTTACCAGCACACCTCGCAGATGTGGATTAAGATCTGAATTTCAACACTTTGAAGTGTTAGGCTGGGGACATACCTAATCTGTTTGTGGCAGTTTCTTGGAACCAGCAGGAAGGAGATGTTTAAGTCCTTCTTTTATATTTCCAATTCCTTTTGCATTCACTTCTGGTCTTGGCTCCAAAAACTTTAGCAAAAACTACCAAAAAAAAAAAAAAGACCGTGAGGGACCACATGGTGGCTCAGTGGTTAGCACTGCAGCCTTACGGCGCTGGAGTCCTGGTGTTGAAATCCCGCCCAGGGCAGAAAACCATCTGCAAGGAGAAAATCATGTTCTTCCTGTGTTTGCATGGATTTCCCAAAGACATACTGAAAGGGAAAAAATGTACATTGTGAGCTCTATGTGGGGCTCACAATCTACATTTAAAAAAAACAACAAAAAAAACCAAACCGTGTGACATCAGCTTTTATCACCCTCCTTAAACCACCGCTGAACCATTTTTGAAAAAGGCAAAATTCAGTCTAAACTTCAAACGACTTTACTTTTGGGCATTTGTATAAAAAAATACAACCCCCCCCCCCACACAAAAAGAAAACAATCTCAGATCTCACAATTACCATCTTACAATATGATAATATGATTGGCCCATATTATAATGCAAAATAAATAAATATATGTGTCTTGCCTCCCAGTGGGTCACATAGTAACCCTACCCATTTCACTATATACTTGAAAAATGTGTGGACCCTCAACCCATGCTGTACTTGCTCTATGACCATGTATTAATGCAAGTACCCATAACTACCTCTGCAAGGGGAATATCTAACAAATACCCATATAAGCAAGACGGTCCTGTCCAGCAATAAAAAGCAATGTTATCTATTATTTCTTATTAAAGAACATGTCCCCGGAGAGCATTGCAGCTACATTAGTGATTATACTGTAAAGAAAGGTCATAAAGACCATGAACCTGACTGTCAGGTAGGACACTCGGTAAAATAGTATACACACGTGTAATATAATACCCAGGCCATTGCCCATCTGACCTTTCTACCGCAGATGTTGATTACTAGCAGTAGTTATTAGATTTTGTTCTTCGGTAACGCTTCTACTTTAGCTACAATGCCAGATATGTCTGAATACTGTCAGCCTAACAAGAAAATTTTCAAGTATAACAACACATTTACACTACCGAACATTGAGAATATGGTAGTGATAGCAACAGACTCAATATGGGTTACCTGAAAAACACCACCTTTTATAAAACAGTGACAACCGGCATAGAAAGGGATGGTAAATCTCCAAAAAGTTGAATCACTGAAGGAAAGAGTGTAAAACCTAAAATTTATTGATTTATGTTAACATTTTGGCCAAATTGACAAACAAAAATGGAGGTATATAAAGAGGTCAGCTTGGATTGGAGATCTATTTAAAGAGGACCTTTCACCACCTCCAGGTCTTTGCATCCTTCAGGTGGAGTTCCATGGATTCCGGTACAGTTGGAATTTTTTCTCCAGCCCCTACCATTCCCAATCAATCATCTGTGTTTGTTCCAGCACCCAATATGGTAATGAGCCTCTCTACTGTCAGGTAGGCGGTGTCATACTAGTTGCTAAGGCCCGCCCACCTGACAGTAGACATCCTAATCAGCATATGGGGTGCTGAAACCAACAGCACTAATTGTCCGGGAACATTAGGAGTAAAAATTCCAACTGTGCCGACCTCAGTGGAGTGACACTTATTGAATGATGTGAAGGGTTGGTGATGAAAGGCCTTCTTTAAATTGTGTAGAATTAGAAAACCATTGCTGCAAATTTACATAAATAGCGCCACCCCCCATCTAAATGTTATAAGTGGTTTCATATCCAGGGCTGTCGAATCGGTAAAAAAAGTTACCAAACTCTGCTTCAAAATAGAATGATTAATTATTTTTAGTTAATTATAATATATAATTATTGATATTGTATAATTAATTAGATGCATAGTTTGTTATATATTTGCTTTCATAGGAATTCAATCATTAGCTTGTCATCAAATTTAGAGAATCTTTGAGAGAATCTATAAGGTGTTTGTGAAGGAGTCTATTCAGGAACTGGTCTGTGTTACAAGGGCATTTATGGTATTGGAGTTGATGGTTTGGCCTAGTGACTGCACAGCCTTGAGTGCTGCTAGGGTGTAAGTGTCTTTGGTAATCAATTTTTTTTATTTTTTATGTAGATTATGAGCCCCATATAGGGCTCACAATGTACCTTTTTTTTCCTATCAGTATGTCTTTGTAGAATGGGAGGAAATCCACCCATGTTCACAGGGAGAACACACAAACTCCTTGCAGATGTTGTTCCTGGTAGGATTCGAGCCCAGGACTCCAGCGCTGCAAGGCTACAGAGCTAACCACTTAGCCACCATGTTGCCCCTGTCTTTGGTAATCAATGTTGTCTATTGTAAGACAATATTCAGCTAAAAAACCATATGAACAAGAGTTAGTGGCAAACAGAACCAAGAGCTTTAACCAGGTTGGATTCATAAAACTTCTAAGTGAATTCCAAGTGGCATTGGCACTCTTCTTGAAGTTCTTGGAGGTTAATTCACACTGTGCTGCTTTACCATTACTGCCTGTGGCTTCGAATCTTAACCATTTGTTTGGAATTTGGCTCCATATGTCGATGATAAACTTTCTGTTTTCAATCCCTTATAGCAAAGGATATTACACAAATTAATATAGATATTACGGTTTACTAACTAACAAAACAATATAAAAGAAACTTATTAAGAACATAAAAGAAATCACTTAACTAGTAAAGAAAAAATCTCTCTGTGAAGTTGGTTACCAAATCCATTGATGGCATGGATTCTAAACATCATTAGGTTAACCCTCAAATATGCCGAGTCCCTTACGTTCCTATAAAGGGTTACACTTCAAACAACCTCTTACGTAAAACAATACCAGTAATATAGGTCAAGAATTCCATATTATGACAAGTCTTCAGAAAACTTAAGTATGATTAAAAGTTGCTGCACCATGTACGTAACCCATTCTTAGATGCTAGTTCTGAATCTCCAAAAATCTATCAGGGTAAATGTGATTTACTATGTTCTCAATTCAGGGTCGAAACTGGTTGGTTATCTTGGGCTTCAAAAGAATCATCAGTGGAGAGGAAGTCTGGGTGCAAGCTACATAATCTCATAAATAGTAATACGTGTCAAAAAGTTCTGACAAATTATCAACTCTTGTTATTCAACGTTACAAAATTATACAAAAATACAAAAAAAATAATACAAAAATAGTAAGCATATTTTAATGAAATGTGGATTGGGTATTACATAATAAGTGGTAAAGGACACATGAAATGGTTGGAGTCTTCCCTAGATAGCCATCCTCATTGTGTATTTATCAAACTTGCCCTTTTCGCTTGCAGTGATTGAATATGTCAGACGACAGTCATGTAAATGCCTTGTCATAAACCAGTATGGAAGGAGAACTAATCATGAGGCAACTTGCACCAAATCCAGGGGAAAACATTGAAGTGAATTACAACTTGGCTTGGCATGGTGCACGGGTACCGTGATAGGTCTTTGGGAATATGGAAAAAAGAAAAATTTGTCCTATTGGTTGTTAAAGTGCAAAACAGTGGAAAACGAACATCGAAAGATAATATAAATTACAATTATTACAAAAAAAAATTAAATTATTAGATTATTTAATAACGGCCAGCACGGTGGCCCAGTGATTATTCCCTTGCATAACAGGGGTCCAGGGTTTCATTCTGAGCGAGAACAATTTATACATGGAGGTTGTATGTTCTCCAGGGTGGGTGAGTTCTTTACCCTCAGGTACGCTTGTCCTTCCACACTAACAATATACTAAGTTTAGGTCCTTCAAGTGGCCCTAGTGAATGAGATAGGGAATTTAGATGGTGGAAACAGATTGATGTGAACGATGACAATCTCTGTACAGCGCCATGGAATATGCTGTCTATATAAGCTTGAGCTAATTTACATTAGGAAGCCATGGATCCATGGCTATAAAGTCTAAGCCCATCGCATTGCCTATCGTTGTGTATATCGTATCCTGTTACCTGTCTACTATAATTCATTGAAATTTTAGTCTTGAGTTTTTTTGTAGATAAGACAATACACAGCTTTGATACCTTGTGCCTCATTGTCATTGATAGCCCTAAATGTATCGACATCGTATGTGGGAGACGGTACGGGACATTGTATTTGACAACGGTGTGGCGATTTCATCAGGAAGAGACTGCAACTTGACTATTTACTAGGCAAGCATAACCTAAAGTTTTCTCTGTAGTTAAGGATACAATTTAAGGAACAATTGGAATTTTCATATAGATATGTCGGTACGTAGACATAGTGTCTATGTCGCTCCATTGCTCCACATGACATTACTGGATTCATGTCCTCCTCGGTATGAGGTGAACTAGGCATGGCCGCACGATAAACTATATTAGTGGTTGAGTTAATTAATTAAATGCGGTTGTTTTACGGCACGCTCAGATGCATTGCTAATTTGACTGCCGCAGTGCTGTTCGCTACGTAAAAAACATGTTTATATTGGGAAGGTACCATAGCTGGTTTTGTTAAACAGCTCTAAATGAGCGTCTAATACCGTCCACGCTACGTATTCGTCTCCCAACCTATTAAGTTTTCGTTCGTCATCTGTCCAATCTAAAAATAAAAATAAACACGGCGACATGATAATATGTAATACGTGCATCAAATATCTCTTGGTATTTTAATTGGGCAGATAGGCATTTCCAAGGCTATCGTATGGCATGCTATAGGTTTATTTTCTTGGAAAGGAAAGAATTTTTGGCCAATCATGAAATGTAAGATTCTTATGAGAAACATTTGACAATGACGAGGCCTTAATGGATTTCCCAGGATTATTTCACGTTGTAGTCATTACTGACCATTTCTATGGATGTACGCTGAGACCACTGTAACTTAAGCGGGCACAGAAATGAGCAGGGCACGGTTAATTTCTGTGTGCTCTAGTTAAGAAGGACAGTGCTGGCAGCCACGAGATAGGAAGATGTGCATCAAGGTCACACAAGGTTGCTGCGACAGTACAGCAAAAATATCCCTACACTGGAGTCATACATCGAATAAATGCCAGGTTAGTCTGCTATAGGATAAAACAGCAGAAAGCATCACATAAACTGCAGTATAAGGGAAAAATAATATTGCAACGTAGAGGTTAATTTGTTCATGTCAATGTTTCGGCTTACCTATTCATGAAATAAACATTTTTGGAGCAGGCAACGCCCCATCTCTGCGTGTCTCCAGATCATTGCCCTCTGTATGTGGTACCACGCATCTCACTGCATTTCGATGGTGTCTTGCATAGGCAGTTAATAATACAAGATGTCTTAAAATATAGTTTATTGATAGACGATTAGAATAAAAAAAACATCACAAACTAACTAGGGGGGGGGGTCAAATTGGCTTGTTCTATAGAAAAGGTAATTATCTATTATAACTTTAACGGAGCTCAAACCCATTGTGTCGACCTTTGGACATACGACCAAACTGGTCTCGGTGGTTGGGGGCAATAAGACGCCAAAGTTCGTGTCGCTGGGATAAAAAAATCTATAAAGAATTACAGTCCGTTGTAGCTCTGTTTTTGGGTCTTCTATAATTCGGTGTGTGGAACATCCTTACAAAAACCTAGAGTAAAAAAGAGAAAGTGGTCATATCGTAGAAAACAAACATTCTTATCTACTGCAGACGCAGAGAACAATCAGTCATCGCTGTGTTCGGTCTATATCCATAGATTAGTATTACGTTGTCATGGACAATCTACTGTCAACAGGAAAACGGTGGGTCTGGTACACGTGTAGAGACAATGATACACTACGGCTATATACAGGATGTATAAGTAACGTATAAGGCAAGTAAATTACTAATAATCGATGATGGAAACCTTATATTGGGTACAAGCGTTCTCGGGACATAGCATAGATACATAAACAGTATAACTGTCAATCATCTCCAATTCACAGCGCATTGAAAGAGATATCCATTGATTGAGCTAATATAGGATCAAAGTACATTACACGAGCAGCCATTTTCAGGTCAAATAGAATTTCCGAGTGAAACTTTTCTCCTTTTTTAATGGAGAACGATGACAGTCACAGTGTGATTATAAATATTAAAATGCTACGTATCCTAAAAGAAAATGCCATCTAATTTCCTTCCCATGAGATCTAAGATTTGTTTTAAGTCATTAAATGAGTTCTTTGCAGTCTCCAGCTTCTTGTAACAATTCAATGTGACATAAGTAAAGTTCCTTAGAATATAGTCTGGATTTGGCCTAAGCTGTGTTATATGGTGGCACAGCCATTGTAATACACACACCTGACAATAGCTGCATATGATGTCTTACATACCGGTGCCGAGGATACCTGGGATCATCGCAAATGTTTCATTATTGTTATATATAGATGAACCAGATGTCCATAGGTATATCTACGTGATACTAAAGCTGTGGACACTCTCATGGTAGGGAATTTTTGAGATAGAGACTTTTTAGATTTTAATCTATTTACTTTTTTGCCTCATTTTTTAATTTTTTTTTTATTTTTATTTTTTATATTTCTAATTTTATTTTTTTTTTTAAACATAAAAGTTGATGCGTTGGGAGAAAATTTATTAAAAATATTTGCAACCTATTAAATTCATACTTTTTAAACATTTAATTTTATGCCAAATAATTGAATAACATTTTTACATATAAATACAATTTTCTATACTATTGTTTACAAAAATATGTATATTTTCAATAAATTTTTATCTATATTTAATATATATATTTATTATATTTATTTATATTTTTAACCTGGTGACTTTACTCTTGATTTACATAATATATTATTTTATATTATATGATTATATATATATATATATATATATATATATATATATAACAAAAAGTCAGCTAATTAACAATCGTAATTGAAAAAAAAATAAATTGGAATTTCTTTTATTGTTATTGTACACTTTGTGATAGCCACTTTTGTCTATAGGATAAATCATAAAATAAAAATGTATTGTACCAAACAAATACTTTATAGTAGTCATATATTCAGAATATACAAATCAAAGCAGTGACAAATGTATAAAAGATAATATATATATTATAAAATTCAAAACTAACCAAAAGTCTTCACTTTGAACAAGGAGGAAAAGTTTACGGTACTATAAGGGTTGGAACTACTAGTCCCAGAATGCCCTGCAAAGCCACGAAGGACCAGTAGGTGTACAAGACTGAAGATTTACGAATTGTTAGCTAGCATTTTCTTAATGCTTTATAATAGGTTTTAAATGAAAAAATAATGGATATTTTTGTCATTATATTATACATTATGATATCGAATTTAATTATACGGGCAATTACAAAAAAAACAAAAGCAATTCTAAAAGTGAAATAAAAATCCTAAAATGTAGTAAAACGCAAAATAATCTACATGACTGCTTATGTAATTGAAAGCAAAGCTACGGAGATAATTTCTCTATGTGTTCTAGCATGTCAATTATTCCGGACATAATTATATAACGTAAGAGCCGCGTTATTGTGCACTTTGTGACCCTTTTGCGATAATTCAACTTATTATAGATTTGCAATTGCGAATCTTGGTGGTTCTTTCGATTTATTGGATGCAGAAGAATTTTTAGAAACATTAAATGTGCTGATCCTGTTTGTCAATGAGGTTTTGAGATGTACATGCGAATGTAAAACTTTCAGCATACACACGAACATTCACATACCTTATATGTGTGTTTGTTTATATATTGTAGGTTGCTAATCCGAAAAATAGAATTACAAGAGGTGTTTAGCTATACTGTCGATGTCTAATCTAGCTCAGGCTTTTGGGCCTACACTCTGCAGGCAGAGAAATCACAGATAAAACGCATAGTGTTCTAAATTTTTAGCTATTTTAAATCGATATGAAAGGTAGAACCAGACTGGATGATGTAATTCTGACTATATGGGTTATTATAGGCAGAAAATCTAGATTTTGTAGAAAGTATAGGGTCTTCTTAATATGCATGGCAAATACTTTGTCTGAGTCGAGCTGCTCATCTGTGAGTATTGGAAAGTGTGCTAGTTTACCTGCAAGCTTCCATAGATGCAGCACTGTATAGAAAAATGTCAAAACTCCTATCAACTTCATTTACAACTGGAGCTGCATGAGAGGAGATCTATAAGCACATACTGTTAGTATTAAATATTTATTTAAAACCTCAGGGTTTTTTCTTTTACATACCAAGATCTCAAGCCTTCATTTTAAGATGTCATTGGTTCTAAAATCAATATTTTATCTTGGATACATAATGCATTTTTCCCCCCTAAAACAGACTGGCTCTACGTGGTGAAGCAAACTACACTGCCTGACTGCTGAACACCGGCAAAGTGTGCTTGTTATTCATTACAAAAAGACCAAATTGTCTGGAGTGCATTGCGTTCTGTTATTCTTCGAGTCATTAATATTTCAGGCCATGCCACTTATTTAATACACAAATTATCCTGGGCAAAGGGAGGAAAGAAGCTATGGCTGGCATCACATTCCCTGTAAGAGAAATCTCGAAAAAAGCAATATGGTGGAATTTTTAAAATATTTTTTTTGGGGTGCAACTTTACACCGAACGCCTTTACACCCAGATACTTTCTCTATGACAGTAAATTTAACTAGGGCTTTTTATACACCAAGATGGTCATAATAAAAATGTAAAAATATACATTGATAGAATAAAATTTACATATAATTAATTACAAAAATTAATTTAGTGTATTTCAGTGGTAGAGGCCTACGGTGCACGATGACCGATAGAAATGTTAAATGAAAGCAAATAAATTTGGATCCCATATCAGATCGTATAAAAATAGGTTGGCAGAACAATCTTGGACTCGGTTACCAGATTTTCCCAAAAAAATACATAAATTTACATCAAGGATTTTGGTACAATGCAGCAAAATGATGGCCCAGCTATAGAGTCGGAAATCAGGTTATAAACGACGTAAAGGCAGCACAGAAATCCTAAACCTACCTGCTACTTCATTGCACAGTTTTTCAGCTAAATCTTCAGTATCTTTGGAAATAAGTGAAATGATGTCCTCATCATTCTCTTCCACCACACGTTCACACTACAAGAAATAAGCGATAACTTCAATACGTGAAAAAAACAAGAGAACCCAACAGACGACGCTCACGTAATCCGCAAATAATTACATTCTCATTTGCAAAAAAAAAAATTGTTTCTCTGTATACAAATACCATTTCTTACTGTAATCAAAGTAAAAATAATGTGGAATTATTTTTGGAAACCCTGGTCTTAATATTTGATTTTTGTTATTAAAAAAAAAAAATAAAGTAAAAAAATAAAATAAAAATTAAATCTTAAAATGTAAAAAATAATAAAAATTATTTGCATACTGTAATAATGAAACGTACAAATTTTAGATAATTAATTATGCATATCGTTAAGGACTTTTCAACAATTAAAGAAAAAAAAATATGGAACTATGTATATACAAAACTCAAACTATGTTCTCATTCATTCTTAGAAAAAGTGCAGATTTTTTTTTCTAAATTTCGATAACACAAAAAGTACTGTAAGATAAATAAAAGGTATATACATGTAAATCAACTGACTAGGAATTTAAGCTTCGTAGGGATGTATTATTTACGAGCACAATCTGTAAATTCTCACCGCCTTTGTATTGAAAGCGATACAAATAAATGTAGTTATTATATTAAAATGTCTTACCGCGTACTTTAGAGGATTGCTATCTGTAGGATTGAACTGGAAATTGTTAAAGTCGTCTGGAAGGAACGGATCATTATCTCTTGGAGCAAACCTTTTGAAAGTCTTCTCCTTGGTATCAGGGTGTATGTACAGGCTGTAGTCATCCATTTTTTCACAGATTCCTTCTAAAACCTCTGTCAGATATACCTCAGATTTGACTAATGGAACCTGTAAGAAAAATTAAAGCGATAAGCAGCTTAGGACAGAGTATGACTATACAAGACATAAAGTACTTCTATACAGTAGACTGATAAAGACAAGTTCAAAAGAGAGGGAAACACAAAGTATCTAAAAATATAAGACTGCAAATACAGTTACATAGTTTCCATACTACTTGCATGTGTAAGAGTTGTGAAAAACCTGTGCTCAGATTAGTTGTTGTGCGCCATCTCCAATGCAGCTGTTATATTGCATCCCAGGGGCTTTGTGCAGAAAATAATAGCTTACAAAATGTAACTTCTCCCAGGTTCTACTGTTTCAGCTTTATTTCATAACAGCTGGTCCATGTCTTTGTCTCATTCGCTCTCCTCCTGAATTAAGTAAGAGTTCAAGAAGCTTTTACAAACTACCTACATACTTAGCGAGTGTCTCCACAGCAAATACTCAAAGGGTCAAAGAGCACCCCGTACTCTTGGTAACTGGGACAAAAAGCCCACTCCCCAGTCTAGACAGGTCAAGGTGCAAGATGGTCCTATCTCTGTTGCTTCTTCCGGAATGGGGGTGTGAAGTGAAGCCAAGTGCACAGTAAACAATACTGATGCATCTTTGGGCCTTTCCAAAGGCTTTCTCTCCACCCTCTGCTGATCAAAGTAGGAAGTTTTCATGACAACCACAGTCAAAGGGGTTGAATCACAAATGAACTAGATTTCTGCAATGTTGATATATCCAGTCTCTATTGTCTCCTTTCAGACACAGTATGAACCCTTCCGGTCTCAATGACTACATTATAGAGGCACTTTCACATGTGTGCTTCATTTACACAAAGGGTTTCCTTGCTTCACCACCATCTGGACACAAATCAAATAAATACAGGCTGGAGAATTAAAATTTGTGGCTAGCTTTTATTGTTTCATTCATGCTCCATTTAAAATTCAGCCTTCTGGATGTGACATTTGTTTCTCAGGGTGAAAAAAAAGAACACAAAGGAAAATGATATTTATTTATTTTTGCCGGCATATTCCTTCATATTGCAAGACTTGGTGTAAAAAAAAAAACATAATACAAACTCAAAAAGTGTAAAAAAAACCCCGTAACACAATAAAGTTATACATACTGTATAAATTTCTAAATCTGTCTACATACTACGCTTTGGAGAAGCTGAAAGACGAACACTGGCATTGGAACTAAACTTCTCCTAAAACATAATGAACTTTTGCAAAACGTATTGAAATAAACAAGAAATATTGAACAAGTAGAAGAATTAAAATTTTATATAATTTTTTTAACAAATATTACCATTTCCATATAACTAATACCTATATTTCACAGAGTGGTACACACATTTAATCCAATGAAACACATGGAGATTGGGTTGGCTCTAGATCCAATACCATCTGGTGTCAGGAACAAAATATGGCCATGTCCAGAACCCAAACAAAAATTTGATAAACATTGTTGCGATTTGTGACAACAAAATTGGAAATCAATTGTCTGTCTGGAGTTGGATCACACTGTCCAAAGACTGGAAAAATAATGACTTAAAGGGATTGTGGTAAAAGTCTGATAGCTGGGTCCTCAATGCTTACTAGGGTGCCAACCCCCTGTTCCCCTAAGGGGAGCTTTAAATGAGGCAGCTGTGTCTGTCACTACTAAAAACACTAAACTGAGCAGCAGGGCGCATGTGTGAACACAGTTTCATTCAAACTCCTCCTTAAAGGGATATTCCCACAAATATAACCATATTTAAATTTGTAGACAGCTAAAGGCTAAACATTATTATCAATATAAATAATTACAATTTTTGGAGGGTTTTAATGATTTTCTCTACCCATCTTAGTGATGACATTCTTTTTTCTTAATTGGTTGCCAATGGATACGACCATGAATGTAGAAACTTGTTATGGTCTGTCACTTGTCAGAAACCCAGCCATGATTTCCTTATTGTGGCTGGATTATCTTCTTAGGTATGTAGTGTCCTTGCCTGATAACCTGTCCACAATAAGGACATCATGGCTGGGTTTCTGGCAAGTCCCAGACCTTTGAAAGCTCCTGCATCCATGGTCATATCCATTGGCAATCGATCAAGACAACAGGCTGTTACCCTAAGATGGTTAGAGAAAATCTTCAAAATTTTTCTAATTTTTCAATTTTATACTTGCAAAAACATTTAACGTTTAATTGACTATGAATCAAACTGGTTTTCGTTGGGTGTAGTCTAGGCAACCGGTGTGAAAACGTTATTAGAAAAAATAGAGAATAAATAAAGAACTTTTTTTTTTTTTTTTTACAAAAAAAAAGCAAAAAAGTTCGCCAGACATCCACATCATATCTGACATTGTAGACAGGCATGAATATGATCAATGAAAAAATACACATTAATGTGATGATACTCTTAAAACAAATACAGCATTTACACTCATGAGAGAGAATATACAGGAATATAATATCCAAACTTTTTGTTGGTCCATCATTAAGCTGTCAGAGAGGTCTACTTACTTCCTTGGTCTGTTTTGTAACCCTTAGGTTCAGATATCATGTACATGTACTACGTCCAACAAGCAGAGATTGGATCTTAGTATAAGGTACACACCCTACTGTATTCTCTTTCTTTGCACAGTAAACTTCAATATTCCTGGTTCTTATCCCAATCTACAGATCACAGAATTATGTAAAGCATATTCCTTTGTTAGGGTTATGAAAATGATCTTGAAGACTCTTTATAGTCTGTGAAACCTGTCAGTCAGCACTGGGATCCATCAGGTGGTGAATCAGTGATCAGTCAGCACTGGTATCCATTAGATGGTGGATCAGTAAGCACTGGTATCCATCAAGTATTGGATCAGTTATCAGTCAGCACTGGAATACATCAAGTGGTGGATTAGGCAGTACTTGGTATCTTTCAGGTAGTGGATCAGTCCAGTTCTTGAATTCCATTTTTTCTGGAATTTCTATTTTCCATTCCAGAAAAAAAAGCCCGACATAGATGACGCAAATTTCAGGTATAACTTATGTCAACTTTGTAGCATGAGTTATAGTATAGGTTTCCCTGCCCCAGCCTGCTTAGATCTCTACCCTTCTTACAAGGTGGCAAGTAGGTTGGAAAATAGAAAAAATGGTGCACTCCTCCAGGGAAGGAAGGAAGGAAGGAAGGAGACCAACCAGAATGCCATGTACTCCTGGTATTTGTAGTTTGTTGATAGTCACATGATACAAGTATGTCCTTATCCTTAGAATAGATCATCAGTATCAGATCAATTAGGTCATATGATGTTACATTTACCAGTTATGTGGTCTTTTTATAGCTCAGTCTCATTCAAGTGAATGGGACTGTGATGCAATACCAAGCACCTAAATGCACCAGCTTCTTCAAACAGCTGATTTGTGGGGGTGCTGTCTATCAGACCTACATTAGTTTTAAGTCAGTGTCTTATCCTAAGAATAGGATTTCAGTATTTTAGCTGCGAAAAACCCCTTAAAATGGTTGGTGAGGTTGAGTGACCTTGACTGTACTGTAATGCAAAAAGCACAGGGGGCGTCTCCTGTGCTGTCCGAAGACTCTCCAGTGACACCTCTGTCTTCTTCTTCCAACCACCTCTTTGCCGCGTCATCATCCAGCAGAGCCGACTACGCATGTCAGTTCGGCCATTTTCCTGTGGACGAACAGACGCTCGTGTAAGAGCCCACAAGAAAATGGCCAAACGGACATTCACAGTCGGCTCTGCCAGCAGATGACGCGGCCAATGACGCAGCAAAGAGGCGGTCGGGAGAAGAAGACAGAGGCAGAGTAAAATATGGAACAGGTCCCATATCTGTGCATATTTGCAGTTCGGTCTATCCAATTCAATGTAAGGGTCAGTGAAAAGCATGGATGACACACGCATATGTTTGTCACCTGAGACATTTTTATTGACTCGTACACTGTACACAGTCGTACCTAAAAACAGCAAAGTAATTTTGTGTAGTGTAATTCTGTAGTCTTATACTGTTATTCCATTTGTCCCCTAATTTGTGCTAATGTACATTTTGTAGGACAGGAAGAAGAGACTAGAACTGCAGGATCAGACTACACAGGGTTTGTTTGTTGTCTGTTACATGGAGACACCGCCTTTATATGCGCTGTAGAAACAAAATCACTGGCAATTTTAGTTAAATTTAAAAACTGCTACAAAATTTCATTTTATATTCAGCGGAAAATTTTTTTTTTAGTACAGTTGGAAAGCTAGGTGCACCTTCACAACCATTTTTATGGTTGTGAAAAATAAAGCAACTTCGCAAAACAGTCATGTAAAAATTCCCATAGTTTTGTGTCTAAAGATCCCTGGGGAATCTGTTCACTTCTGCATTTGTTCCAACACTGGATGAGTTGGTGATATATATGAAGTGGTCTAGATGTTTGACAAGGTGAATTCTATATGTAAGCCAGCCTCCTTCTCCATCACTGCATCTCATCTCATCCGGAGGCAGAGAAAAGGTCTGCTTCAGTTATTAATCGGAGGCAGGCAGCTGTTTACCTTAAAACCATTGCTCAGGAATGGTGGGGGCTAGAGAAAAGCTTAAAGGGATCCTATCATTAAAACTCAATTTTTTGTGACTAACACAAAGGAATAGCCTTAAGAAAGGCTATTCTTCTCCTATCTTTAGATGTCTTCTCTGCGCCACCGTTCGGTATAAATCCTGTTTTTTGTCGGTATGCAAAGGAGTTCTCTCGCAGCACTGGGGGCGGGCCATGTGCTCAAACAGCACTGGGGGCGTCCCCAATATTGCGAGACAACTCTCCAGCGCTGCCTCCATCTTCTTCAGAAACGGTCTCTGTTCGTGTCTTCTTCTAACACTGGTTTCAAACTTCTAGGCCTCCGGCCTAGGGCAAAGCCGACTGCGCATGCCCACCGGCCACAAGAAAATGGCCGCTTACAATACTGTGTAGGCAACCATTTTCTTGTGGCCCATGCGCATACGCAGTCGGCTTTGTGCTAGGCCTGAGACAGAGAAGTTTGAAGCCAACCCCCGGAAGACCCCGTTCCTGAAGAAGAAGGAGGCGGCGCTGGAGAGTTCTTTCGCAGCATTGGGGACGCCCCTAGTACTGTTTGAGCGCTGGGGTCTGCCCCCAGTGCTTTGAGAGAACTCATTTGCATACCGACGAAAACCAGGATATATACCGAACAGCGGCACAGAGAAGACATCTAAAGGTAGGAGAAGAATAGCCTTTCTTAAGGCTATTGAGTTTTAATGATAGGATCCCTTTAATTATTATTATTTTTTTAAATAAAACAAAACAATAAAATAAAACAGTGCACAGTCCTGTAAAATAACAAAAAGGGTAATACCCTACTGATTCCTTGCTGCCCCCATGCTGACTTTTCCCATATTTCCTGCTACTCTATGCATGCCAAACTGCAATGATAGCAACTTGTAAATGGTGCAACCAATTACTCAATACATAGATGATGTGCCGACACTGCTGAGGTCACCGATATGGCCACTGATTGACTGCAGCAGTCACACGTTATATTAATACGTCATCCAAGTTCCAAGTCAACAGAGAACGGTGAAGGGTCAGCACAGAACCAATCGGGCATTGGTCAGCATTGAAAGCTGTCTGCATACATTTTCGTGGGCTGGACGTCTCAATTTCCAAAGACTGACAACAATATTACAAATCTATAAATTCTAAGTTAGAATTACACCATACAGAAATTTTGTATCCTGTAAAGAATTCTAAAATTAAAATTCACACGCGGCAGATTTGTTGTAGCCATTTTTGAGAATACTCCATTTATCTGAACAGCCCATGTGCATGCTCCATAAACAACCCCTTTCTGTACAGAACAAATTTTACACCCGCAGAAATTTCTGTATCCAATCTGCCCCATGTGATCATACCCCAAAAATCTCACCTTTACTTGTTTTACCAGTTGTCTTTGACTGAAGGAACGCAAAGTCTATATATTATGGGACACTGATCTACTATCTGTTACTAAAGTGACACAGACAATGTCTATTTTGGTAGAGGAGGAAACTAATACGTTCTTTTTGCTTTTTAAAGTGTGATGATTTTCAATGGCGCTTGTCAATGAACAATTTCCTATTGTAATTATGCCGGAGACAAGGCTTTCCACCCAGAACAGGCTCGAAGAGATACCAGGCTCATTAAAATATCAATGCGGAAGGAACCATCATTGTAGCAGAAGAAATCCTTTTGACCAAAGTCGAAACTATTATCTGTATTTAGAGGATAAGACACTGAACATTTATTTCGGATCCATTACACATTGCCTCTGTATATATTAAACATTTCACTTAATTGCTGTTATTCTTGGCCACTTGAGAAGAGATAACAGATATGGACATCATTTTCAAAGCAAGTTTTAATAGTGCTCAGATATTCTGACAATGTTAGATATAGAGATGTGGGAAGTAGTGAGGAATAGATGCAGAAACTATATAAGAAAGTTGTTTAACCTTTCATGACACAAGGATATAGAAGCAAATGACAAGACCACTGGTTTTCTCCAAAAAGTAACAATTGTGGAGCAATTTTTTTTTTCTCCAAATTTTCAGTGTTGTGTTATTCCTCCTTGAAATTTATAAAGAAATTGACAGCTGGCTGTTACAATCACCCTAGTCAACACGAGGTGTGCCCCGACATAGTGATACTCTCAGCACCAACGGGGCCGTGGGTGTGTAGAGACATGCTTATGCTGGTGACACATAGTCTTGTGTCGCCGTGACATATCGGAGTTGGAGGCTACATTTATTTTATATTATTTTTATGTTTTAATTTTTTTAATTAAATAATTAACTAATTTATTAATTAATTTTTTAAAACATTTTAACATTACTTTTTGGGGGCGGATTTTCCCTGTTACTGAGGCTGATACATTCACTCCAGTGACAAAAGAAATGCAGCCTCCTAGTATACAATGCAAAGCTGATCTGGTTCCTCTTGGGCATCATGGCGGCTTCCATAGCAATACAAACAGTGCTTAATAACAGCTGGCTCCCCATTCCTGCAGCAGGTTGATCTTGTGTAACTACTTAAAGGGGTATTCCCATCTCAAGAATCCTATCTTATGCTTATGTAAATTCAAGAGTTTTAGCAATGGTTCTTTGCCTACTAAGTGAAATTATTCCTCTCATTATTTACACATCATTGTCAGGGCACCTGGCCTGATATCTGATCTTAGGTCAAACTATGTGACTCACTGCTCCCTGGACAGTGTCTCTTATCACTCTGTGTAAACCCTGTGTAATGTAATATGCACTTGCTGTGCATATTATTTGATCTACATTATTATAGATTTCTAGTAATCATAATATATAATCAGTGGCATAACTAGGAATGGCGGGGCCCTGTGGTGAACTTTTGACATGCCCCCCCCCCCGACCGACACCAAAGACCTCGACCGACCCTCTCCTACGCATTCCTGTGCGCTCTATTATGCCCCATAGTGGTCCCAGCACACAGTATTATCCCCCATAGTGGTCCCAGCACACAGTATTATCCCCCATAGTGGTCCCTGCACACAGTATTATACCCCATAGTCAGCACCGCACCTCCCATGAGGTGACCTGAAGCGACCGCTTCAGGCGGCGCTATGCCAGGGCCTCGGGAGGGCGGCATTTTTGCTGACCAAAGCCAGTCCAGGACAAGCTGTCCTGGACTGGCTTAGCGTCACCGTGTCGGCAGCCCGACACGGGAAGCGAGCGGTGTATTAGGGCGGCCCTGCTGGACGCAGTGCTGCTCCAGCGGCCGCCCCTCACACTCAGGCAGAGAGCAGGTCCTCTCCCTGCCTGCTCTATGCCTGCGCACTCCGCTCGGCCACGTCCCCTTTCCAAACGGCCCCGCCCCCTCAGCTCCACCCCTCCTCCGGGGGGGGGCAGCTTTCTGACGCCGCTTCAGGCGGCAGAAAGCCCAGGTTCACCCCTGCCCATAGTGGCCCCTGCTCACAGTATTATGTCCCTTAGTGGCCCCTGCACACACTATTATCCCCCATAATGGCCCTTCCACACAGTATTATCCCCCATAGTGGCCCCTGCACACAGTATTATGCCCCATAGTGGCCCCTGCACACAGTATTGTACCCCATAGTGGCCCCTGCCCACAATTTTATGTCCCACTGTGGACACCCATAAACAATTATTATACTCGGGGGTCAGAGTATAATAAGCGGAGACCCAGGGGGAGAAAAACATAAAAAAAACTCTGTTACTCACCTATCTCCTGGCTCCTACGATGTCAGCCTCCGAAGTAGTCCAACTTCAATGACATCAGACATCACATGACCCGGCACGCAGGCCGGGGTCATGAGACGTCAGACGACTAGGCCGAAGCCTGCCTGGATCGTAGAGAGGTAAGTAAGTGTTTATGTTTCTTACCTCTCCCGGGCCGCCGATCATTATACTTGAGGGTCCGAAAAGACCCCCGAGTATACTGATAGCAGTGGTAGCGGCTGTCACCGGGCCCCTAATGTCCCGGGCCCTGTGGCAGCTGCCTCTGCTGCTACGGCGGTAGTTAAGCCACTGTAAATAATCTCTCATGGTAAAGGCAAATGTCTATATCTATATCTACTAAGGTACTTTATAGTGTCCTGTCATCAAAGTCCACCCATCAGCTTGTTGAAGAATACAGGAAGTGAGAAGAGACATTAGGCAAAGCTGGTGAATGAGGGAGATGGGAATACTCCTTTATCCACACATTACTCCACTGGTGTGAACATCTCCTAGGAAAATAGGATGAGGACAATTGGGAAATAACAATTTACTTATAGTGTTCCCTGATGATACACTGGTTTTCCAACAGCGATGTGCAAAAGTACTGCTACTTTAACGCTAATGTGAACAAGACCTGACAACAACATTAGATTATATTGTTCATTAATTACATTGGGAACAATACGAGGCAAAATAATGAGCACTTTGCAAGTGCTCCAAGTAAAGTAGTCAGAAGTACATAGCCCTCCCGTGCAGCTCTTCACCTTTGAAAATCTGTTCACCCATCCGCTCTCCAATACCATTTTCAATCTGCTATACTTTACTATAAAGTTATCAGAAGAAAAATGTGCACTCAGCAACTTTGGATGAAAAATACCAATTAACCGGCCGTTTTGGTTGCATAAAGATGTTCAATTCCTAATTAAACATAGTTAAAAGTCAATATTTAGGAGATGCAATTCAAACCTTAGTCGCTGTAGGCGAGAACAGGAGGAAGATGAATACACAGTAACACTAAAGGGATGATGAGTACCATAATTAGCTATTATGTTAATTGAATCCACAGCGATTTTGTTGGGTGAGATTTCTTCATATAATATGCAAATCGCTTCGAAAGGTTTGGTTTATTAGATAATATAATTAGAAATCGTCGAATGCCGTGAATTTTAATGAGGCATAATAAAAGGTCTGATGTGAGTAATAGAGAATGAGAAAAACATCTGGGTTCAATCAATACGCGCCCTTTCCTATATGGCGTAGGTAGCCTGATCCACGTATAGATAGAGAATATAGAGCAGGTGTTTCCTAACCACAGTACAAACACGCAGCTTAGGAGCCTCGAAAATGTCTCCAATCCAACCGTTCAATTCGCTTATTGATTTGTTTTGGGTGGGGGGGGGGGGGGAGCAGATTTCTTAAACAAGCTGCAAGTTAAAAGGATAAACTCTGCTCGGCTTTCGCCAACTTCAAGCTCCCCTGAGCACCCGGGTTTGATCACCGCATCGCAAAAATTACTAAAATTAATTAAAAACCGGCGCCGGAGATCATTAAGAATGTGGATATTTGGGAAACGGGCTGTTCCGGTTTAACCCCTTATCGACTGGTCAGGGTTTGCAATCTATGGCGATGCCAGACCTCCAACCCCCCCCATCCCATCGAGGGTGTGGAGAGCAATAAGGTTAATAAAGTAGCTTTCGATCTATTCTGCAACGCGTTCTGTATTCTGCAGATTCCTCTGGCTGGAAAATGATTAAGAAAATGTTCAATTAAAAGCAGTAATATGTTTATGTCTGGCAGATAAATGCTTGCATGGCTTCTTATTTTGTAATCGACTCACCCATGCACCCAGTAAGAGTCTTAACATTTTAATTTTAAAGTCACATCCAATTAGAGAATTACAGGCATACAACCTCTCCAGAATATTACACAGGAAATTCAGCAAGAATATTTGATTAAGTGCAAAGAAATCCAAAGTACGCTTATAATTTAGTTATCATGAAGTTGTCACGAAAAGCACTTTACTTATTTCATTAACTAGATTAAAATATTCTAAAGATTCCAACGTAAAGGGTTTCTATAGCCGTCATCTCTCCAAGTTACCTTGTGACGAGAACTTTATTACTTCAAGACCCGAGCGCTGTCGTAAAGCCATAGGCTGAAATACAGGGGACAGATGCAGGAGGAAAAACACGAAAATGGGAACTTTAACTAAAAAGCGACAGAATGTATGAATATTTAAGGTCTATCCATTAGGTCCCGTTTCCCATCCATATTTTGTCAAAGGTCTATCTACCAGGTCCCGATTCCCATCCATACTTTTAAAAATGGAACCGATGTCAATGGAAGGAAGAAAATTTTTTCCCCTGTAATCTTATTTTTGGGAAAAAATGTCAAAGATCCGGCCCTTAGATATAGTTAAGTAAATGAGCCCATATACCGAGACACATCGAGACACATAGAAAATTAAGAACAGGAGCCAGTAAGTCAATAGGAAAGCCAATAGGATTACTCAGTCGTAATTGCCAAATGTTTCCTTACTGTAAGAAGCTTTTCCTAAACAATTTAATTTAAGAATTTAAGGGCAAAGTCAAGGGCTGTGAGACGTGGGCCATTTCTAAATGTGTTTAGTAGAGTTTAGGCTGAGTCGCAACTTATCTAGGACACAAAGTAAACGTGCCACAGCTTCTTAGTTTTGAACACTGGTTTTAAAGTCTTAAAGTGTAGCTCTCATTTCATTTTATGTTTTTTGCTAATGTGTCGGGCCAATTTTTCTGGTTCAGGACCAGACACATCTTCGGATTTTTTCATATTTGCGGTTTTGAGGGCTATAACATTTTTATCATTTGGGTTATTCAACTAATTTTTATTTTTATTTTCAGTGACACTTTGGACTTCATTTTTATGTTATTTTTATTCTTGCATTTTTTTTTTTATATTTAGGAAAATATAAATAAAAGAGGGGTTTATAACAAAAACCTGTGTTTTTCACATTATACCTTTTTGCTACAAAACTTTTTAAGGCTAAGGCCCCACGGGACAACCCGCAACTAAAAAGCGTTGTGGGAAAAAAACCATGCGGTTCTTCCCACAGCGCTTTAAACAGAAAGTTCGTGGAGTTTTCCATAGATATAATTGGAATGTTGCGCCGGTTTTGGAAATCGCAGCGTGTCCACGCTGCAGTTTTTACCGCAAAGTAAGCATGGGGTTCGCAAGAATCCCATCCACTTTGCAATTACTGTAAAACGCTGCAATTTTTTCCCGTGGCGTTTACACCGCAGGCAAATTGCGGCATTTCCAGCCCATGGAGCCCTGGGCTAAAGTAGTTTTATCTCTCCATTACGGTAATTCTTATTAAGTATTGTGTTGTCGGGGGTGGGCTAGAACCTGTGATGTGGGCGTGGTATTGGAGTATTATTTATTTATTTTAAAAAATTAGTTTATTTTTATTTTTTATATTTATTTATTTAGTTAATATCATGTAACCAAAAGGTCATAATAGACCTCTGGGGGCATCTGAACGCTATTGTTTTGGTTGGGGAGGCTGATTTCTCCTGTAACTGGGGCTGATACCTTAGACCCAACTATAGGAGGAATGCAGTCTCCTATCCATCACTGCTGAGCTGATCTGGGTCCCAGCAGCTCTAACAGTCTCTGGTCCTAGGTGGATCATTTGACCACTAGGTCTGAGGCAGCTCCCATAGTTGTGAATACAGTGCTCCTTGAGCGCTGTGTACACCGTGATCGGGAAGACAGGGACAGTAACAAGCCATCCCTGCCTTCTCTAGAGGAGTTTGCAGCTGCTTGAAACTGCAAGGACAAACAGGTATGTCCTTGCAGAACAAGAGAGCAACTACCCAGACATAAATACCCAATTGGTGGTCTGGAAGTGGTTAATCAACTTATCTAATTTCCTTTTATTACTAAAAAAATAAATAAAAAAAAAATCCAAAATTCTCCACCCTCTAAGGGAGCTGTTGCCAGGGAAAATCTATACACATTTGTATTTCCAGTATGTAGAGCTGTAGCAATTACCAAGGGGAAATGGTCACTTCAAATGGCTGTATCTCTGGTTTTATACCACCTAAAAAAATGGTTCTGATGTCACAAGAAAGCTGATACCAGCTGAATGTAAATATCACATTCCCAAGTGTGTTTTTATCTAGAGATCTCTCCAGTTATTTTATAGGTAATACTAAGAACAAGTAATCAGAAAATAACCGAAATCAGAAGTCAACTCAATTATTTATTGTGATTATTTCAATTATTTTTCATCTAGTCCATCCTGTCTGACTCTGTCAGTGGCTAAAGGATGTTTTACTCACTGTACACTATCCAAAGAGGATCAGATGTGAATAAGCAAAACCAAAAATCACTGGCCTATAAATACTATAAATAGGGGGTATGGTAATCGAGCTAAAATGGTCAACTAATTTTGATTTGGGTCATAATTGCCCAGCCCTAGCTATTAATGTAATCTGCAATATGCATACAGCATATGAATACTGAATATGAGAATCTCAGCTTTCATCTACACCTTCTTAAGCCTGAGGCAGATTAAGGAATTTATCCAAGGCAGAAGAGCTTACAAATTATTTTTTCCTACTGACTCTTGCTCCAGCCAGTTGTCTTGCAGTCATACACAGTACAATGTGGAGGAGAGAGGACACAGCTGAGCTCTTGGGACACCCACAGATTTCTTAATATATTTGTCACATTTAGTTATAATGTGAGACGCAACTGGACGAAGGCAAAGGAAGATCTGGGATTTTTATTTGTCACCAGAACCCAGATATATTACTGCAGATATATTAGTTTGGTTCATCTGAATGAAACAAAGTTTTCCCCTTGTGAATCAGTGCATTCTATGCAGTCAATATGCAAATGAGATCTTTGGAGCAATAAGGGCATTGGTGTTGCTCCAAATAGGTGATTATAAACACTCTTGTTGCTACAAGAGCACATCTGCATATTGATAAAAAATGGCGCTCTCTGGTCAATGGAGACAGCGATTCACAAGGGGAAAACACTCATCTACAGGGCTGGGTTGATAAGTTCTAGTGACGGACTCCTATTAAAGGTGAATGTTTGGGTGCTACACAGACGTAACACATAAAATAATATTAGATAAAGGATAATACATGACTCAAGTTTTTAGAAAAATTTTATATGTAAAATATCACATTCCCCTCCCCCATATATTATTACGACTACAGGTTTCTTAACATGTAATTCTGCCACATGTGACTGTAAAATAGCAAATAAATAGCTGATAAAAGTGACCATTATATAGGAGTTCTAGGAATAATTTACTTCAAATCCAGGTTATAATGCAGCTAATAAAATCCATCAGACAGAAAAAGTGATCTGAGCACAATAAGGAAAGCTGCTTACTGTCTATAACTAACATCTCTGCGAAGCTCCAGACTCTTCTCTGTGCAGTGTGCAGGTCAGAAAGCCTGTGTAGAAACATGTAGAAGCTGTGAAGAGAGAGCTGTCCTTTCAGCCTCCACTCACTGTTTTACCATCTCGTTAACTGCTGTGTTCTAAAGACAGAACTTCCTTAGTAACAGGGCGTGCACAACAAATTAGCAAAAAGGGAGACACCTAGTGCCAGAAATTTTAGGCCCCTTGCAGAAGACTGTGGTATAGGTCAGTATGATGAAGAACGGAAATCTGAATGCAGGTGTAAACCTAGTGTAAGCCTATCACTGCTTTTCCCTTATAAGCAAGTCATCCATGTAGATTTTCGGTTCCTTTGCCTAAAATAGATTACCTCATGAAGAAAACCCCTTTTTATATGCATTACTAGGGAATGTACATGTCATAGGGGAGAGGCATCCACCAAGGCTGCTTTCTAAACTAACCATTGGCAAACTAGAGCCATGCATGTATCGATCAGCTGATCATATTGGTAGCTGCCTTCTTAAAGGGATTCCCTTTCATGAGATAACCCTTTTAATTCTGTTTAATTCACAAGAAAAGCCACATAAACAGAATTCAATATGTAGAAGTGAGTTAGCTCCTTCTCACACTCATATCATAAAGCTACTTAATGTTGCAGGTTTACTAACATCAGTAAAGTTTTTTTTACACACCCCCCCCACCCCCCGAAAAGGAAAAATTGGCAGCCTACTAAAGTGCCCTTAGCCTCTGCTGCCCCAAACTGGTCCTCTCTCCGTCCGGACTGCCGAATCCTATTACAACAGGTTTGCTGTTGTAATGTTAGATGAGAGAAAAGGATTGTATGGGTGAAGGGGTGGAAGTCAATAATGAAGCAGAGAAGACTGTATAAGGTTGCACCTCCTCTTGTCGCTGCTGTTCAGCAAAGGGGATCTTGGCCAGAAGTATCTAAAAGGAGTATTTTCATGAATATAACCAGATTTCAATTTGAAGTCAATTGTAAGTTAAATATTTTTGCAAATATAAATAATTAAAAATTTTGGTGAGTTTTAAAGATTTTCTCTAACTATCTTTTGTCTTGATTGGTTTCCAATAGATATAACCATGAATACAGGATTTCTATAATCTAGAATCAGACACAACAAGGAAATCATGGCCGGATTATATAGTATAGAAAGCTCCTGTATTCATGGTTATATCCATTGGCAACAGATCAAGACAATGAACTGTCAGTGCCAAGACGATTAGAGAAAATCTTTAAAATTCCGCACAAATGTTTTCATTGGAAAACCCCTTTAATGGCAATGCCGCCCCTTCTGAGAAGAGATGCTTAAGAAACATTGGGCTACATTCACATGACAGTGAATACTGGCCATGTGATGTATTTTTTTTATTTTTATGGATGTCACATGGCATCCTTAATTTCAGTGTGAGTGAATGGGGGCTATTCACAGACTGTCAAGATATAGGTCATGTCTAGAAATGGGCAAATTGAAGCTGACGAAGTGGAATTCAATCCGAATTTCAGAAAATATTCAATTTACATCAAATCTGGATTTCCTCATGCTTCATGGTAACTGATTGCATTTTTTGCTAAAATGGCTGCTGCACATGTTAGGACATGGGGCAAGGAACTCTGAGAACGCGGGATCACCAACAATGCCATGTGGGCAGCCAATCAGCAGCCAGACAGCACAGTGATGTCACAGCCCTCTAACCTCGTCGGGACTGCCCACTGTATATAAACATCGGCGCTTGCTTGGCTTTGTGCAGCACCAACATTTATAAACTGATCTTGCTAAATTAAGGTGAGGGTCAGGAACTCCCACGGGCAGCATCGGGAGAGGGTGTTATCTGTAACCGACAGCTACATGTCCCCCTCAGCCCCCGCATGGCGAGATTGGGGGCTGCCGATATGCATCTTCTGCAGCCCAAGGTCTGGCCAGTGACCCCAGGCTGATAGTAGCCCCCCTGTACCTGGTTGATCCTGCCCAGAAGTGAGGAAGTCAGCCTATGCATAGGCTGACTTCCTCTATAGACTACAATCCATGTGTATTGCAGTCTATAGTGCTGAACCAGCGATCATTACAAAGACATCACTAAAAAGTTGAAGAAAAAAAAAGTGGTGTGTAAAAATCCCAAAAAACTTAATGAATAAAGCAAAAAAATAATGATTTTTCGCCATCTCGCCTTAAAAAAAATGCTGTAAAAAGTGATCAAAAAGTCTTATGTCTTCCAAAACAGTACCAATAAAAAGCACAGGTTGTCCTGCAGAAAATAAGCCATCAACCAATTCTGACAACCAAAAAATAATAATTACTGCAAGGCACAATAGTTTTTTTTAATATGATTCACCGCGAATTAATTTGAGAATTCGGTGAATCGGTCGGATCAAATTTTTGAAAAATTTGATCATTTTTAGTCATGTCCTATTTTTGATCCCTTCGCACACTGCAATGTATGGGGGATCCGTGAAAACGGGTACCTCTTGGGTGCAAGTTGGTCAAGAAAAATGGACATTTTTTATGGCCGTTTTGCACCTCTTTCGTGTGAATGTAGCCTTATGGCAGAGTGTAGCTTTGTATTTACTGGCGCATACAACACATGTACACCCTGGACCTATTGGTGAAACAAGGATAGCTATCCTCTCTAAAATATCATTCCCATACAAAGTACTTATCACTTTCTACCATTCAACCTAGTATCTGCCTATTTGTTCAATGGTTGACAAGTACACATATACCGAGGCCAGAAATATCAACTTTGGTCAATATATAATTTGGTTTGTAACTTTCCCCCAAAATCTAGAAAAAGTCTAAGTAGACATGATTCACGCTAAGGAATATAAAGTTAGTCCTTAAATGAATTTCCATAAAGTCTACTATACTATATATACTAAAGTAGAAGGAAATATTCTTACATAAGATGTGTAAATAGTTAAAAATTGGCAAAAAAAATACCAATTTCACAAAAAGTAATATTTCCTTAATAGACTAGGCCCAAATAGTGTAAAACTCTTCTTTTTAATATACGGTTATAAACAAAATTACACGACTTGTTCTTCAACTAAAATTGATCTGCATTATAAACACCATTGATTTTAGTCTGGTATTCAGATCCTTCAGATAAGCTGTTGGCCTTGTTTTTTTCGTAACAGACCAATACAGTAATAGTAATTATAGAGATAAAACTATAGTAACAAAGCAAATTTGTCAATGCCGATACGTCAACCAAGTAAAAAAATAAAAGAAAGTAGATACAGAATATTTTTGTGTTGGGTCCACAACTAAATCTAAAGGGCTAAAAAATGAGAACGGGAAGATCTATGATGGCCATAATAAGAATAGCAAGTTGAGTCAGATATAGGAGAGGGGAATCATAAATTGGATATGTATAAAACTAGGAACTGGGCAATAGATTAGAATTAGAATATACCATAAATCTAAAGAAAAAAATCCAACACCATCAGATTCACATGTCATGAAATGAACGGTTTAGAAATATAGCAGGGGCACAAGGATGCTGGGAAATATTCTGCCATCATCGGATGTACACTACATTGTCTAGGGGGCTGTATACTTTACAAATCAGGTTTGCTGAATCTGCAAATTTCGTCAGGATAGGCCAACCTATGTGGGTGTTCAATTTATGCCCAAGAGGAAAAAAAAAAAGGACAAGACTGTTGCCTTACAAACTACCAAATCAATTTCTGGTTATAGAAGAGCTAAGCCACTGTTAGGTAAGTTTACACTGTTTTTTTTGGACCAGAAACTGAGGCCAAGGTCCAAAATACGGGTAGCTACGACTGGATGCCGGTGCAGTGTAGCGGTATCCAGTCGCGGCGTTCCGCTCCAGATTAGGCTCAAATGAATAGACCTAGTCGGCAGGGAGTGTCTTCAGGCGGATGTCGCGAGGCAAATCCGCCTGAAAGAGTGAGCATGTCAATGGGAACCATCTTTTTGGCCAGGATTTTGAGGCAGGATATGGCCTCAAAATCCTGACCAAAAACCCAGTGTAACCTTACCCTTATAGGTTTGTCAGTGACTTTCTACTCTCCGCCCTTTCAAGACATATGCACACTCAGCCAAACCGAGTATGCATGTGAGGCCCAGAAGGGATAACTGTTGAATGACAAGCATTTGGTCAACGGCTATGTAAAGTGTATGGGCCATTTTACTTCTCTGCACAGGGAAAGCAGATAAATACTCATTCAAAATGGATACATTTGCAAGTAATATAGAATATATCTCTAGAATACAGTGAAAAAATTTTAGAATTAAAAAAAAAAACGTTGGAAATAATCTAAATATCTCTTACCATTTTGTTTCTACAACTCCTATTCAGACCTTTGTATCTGTTAAGTATTATAATATTACAATATTCTCTAGCACACACAAAGGGTTAAACTCTACTGACATCACACTTCTATATTTTGGGAACATGGGTGCGGTTAGAGTACACCATTTTAGAAATCTCTTTACATAGCAACAAGATGGAAGGCTACACCCCTTCTCATGAATATAAATGAGTAAGAAATACTCATGTCGGGGTCTCTCTTTGGTAAGACCAGAGTAGGTGACCCTGGCAGGTGGTCAGTCATGAAGGATGTCGTGACCAGCCCAAGTCCATGAACCAGGTGACAAGCATGAACCAAGCTGTAACTCTACAAGATACCCAGATGAAGAACTTTAACTTCTCTGAAGATGTAAGCTATTGAGACATTGACTGATCTTTCTGTTATTTTGGACATTTTCCCTGCTCCTGTGTTTTCCTTCAAGATATTAATAAACCTCTAGACTGATTCCTAACAAGCTGACCCCTCCCATCATGATAAGGCCTCTCAACACGCGGTCACAAGTTTCACCGCAATTACAGGATATTTAACAGTATCTCCATGGTAACAGACTACAAACAAATCCTGTGTAGTCTCTACAGAGAATAACTAAAGAGATTTCTAAGCGAGTAGTAATGCTGACATGCATCATATTATTTTTGTCGTGTCTTTCTATTGATAGAAAAAAAAACGCATAAGATGTGAGGTGTCCTAAATGAACCTATTAAATACTATAGAATTTGCTGACAGATTTTGGAAGACCCTCAGTTAAGGGCTGCTGCTAAAGGAAAGAGGAACCTGTCAACGTGATCCCTGAAATTACCGTATATACTTGAGTATAAGCCGAATTTTTCAGCACAGTTTTTGTGCTGAAAAAGTCCCCTCGGCTTATACTCGAGTCAAGCAAAAAAAATGACCAGCCACAATAGTAATGTATAGAATCTCCCATAAAATAGTGAAAAAAAAAAGTTTTAAAAAAATATAATAAAAAAAAATTAAGTAAACGTTCTAAATCCCTCCTTTCCCTAGAATACATATAAAAGTTGAAAATGACTGTGAAACACATACACATTAGGTATCCCTGTGTCTGAAAGTCCCCGGTCTACTGAATATAGGGGATCTGCAGTGCTCCTGTTCCGTCGGGAAGGGGTTAATAGGAGCACTGCAGATACCCTATATTCAGCCAGGCTGAATTCCACGTGGGGGGGGAAAAAAACATTCCTCAAGCTCAGGAAAGGGGCAGACAGACAACCAAAACACCCCCTCCCCTTTCCCAGCACCCAGCAACTACTACACCCAAAAACTCTGACCATTTTAATTTTTGAAAATTTCCAGTAGCTGCTGCATTCCCCCCCCCCCCCTAGGCTTATACTCGAGTCAATAAGTTTTCCCAGTTTGTGGTAAAATTAGGGGCCTTGGCTTATATTTGGGTCGGCTTATACTCGAGTATATACGGTACATTTCTCTATCAATCACAGACAGCACTTGGCCATGAAATCTGGTCGTGTGACTTTCCCCTACACAAGTTACAAGTCCTGCCCTGATCTAGAACTGGTCCCAGCTTATATCCATTACTGTTTCCAATCTACTGATAATGGAGATCATGAAAATCGCGAGGAATTGAAACGCATAGTTTATTAAAACATTTTATAATTTTTTAAAAAATTTTGATTAAAAAGAATTTCTACAGTCATAGTGGGGTTTTGTCACAATTTGTCTTAAACTACGAATCCCATTTTACCATATTATGACCTTCATAAACATGGAGGGTTCCTAGAAGCACCAAAGTTCCGACTCAAATACCACCCGACTAAAAGTATCGAGCTTCACCACGAGACAAATATTTGTCACAAAATACGAAGACAAAAAAAACGTAACTTACATGCCGTAAGGAGTAAACATTTCCCGCACATATCCAAAACCCTACAATTTTTGGGGGCAAAATAAACAGACACAAACCATCTTACAAAGGAGACTAATGTGTGGCACACAATAGGAATAAATCTTTCGTAAGGCTACGCTCCTTCTGGGGCACATTTTTCGAAAGAGTTGTATTTTTCTGTTCTTTCTGGCGCACACTGGTCATAAACGCCATGTGCCATAAATTTTGGTGCAATGTAGATAGAAAATTGTCAGACTTCGATTGATAAATATGACCCCAGAGTGTCTAGGGTGAGGTCTGATACAGCGTTAGGAGGATCTGCCCATTAGACAGCCCAGGCTTTGATAAAGCAACACCAACATTTTCCCGTCTGCATCACGAATATGGCCAAATATTCTTTGCTGTCATTTTCTTTAAAGCAGAATATAATGTGATTTACTGTCCGGTGATCCGTCCTTTCCATTTAAGGCATCAAAACTGAGCTGAAATTTCCTATTTTCCTCTTGCTGACCCTGTAAAAGTGCTAAATAGCAGAATCAGAGAGCTCGATCAATAGTATTTCTCTTCTTAGATGAACTGTATGCAGTGTATGTTGCCTCGGTATAGTGGCAGGGGAAAGTTGATGGATATTGGATGTCCCTGGAGAGAAATGCAAGCGCGGTAATTACATTTTAATCAAGAATCTTCACTTCTCAACACTGACTGCATTACTACATATTAGTGTTTACCTTACAAGGAACCGCTTCTCTATGGCCGCTGCCTTGCGACTGACTCTCTTACAGGAATATGGGAAATACAACTTCGCAAGCTCATGTTTTCATACATCGATCTATATAATGCCCTTGGAAAAAATAATGTAATCGGTCTATGGAGATACCAAACAGTAGTGTAGAAGAAAAGTACATCAAAGAAATAAGGTGGCGACATTGCTCTTGCGCCAAAGTAGTGACGTCTATTATATATATATGTATAAATATAAATACGGTATATATATATATATATATATATATATATATATATATATATATAATTTATTTATTTTTTATTATTATTATTTTTATTTATTTTGTTAATTTGCGGGTCAAGTCCAGATTACGACAGGTAGCCAAGACACTGCCGTTTTTTAAGAACATAACTGTATAAATATACTGCAACGTGCACCAAGATATTCGTCTGATCTCTATCTTGTACTTGAACTTTGTCGAATGGGCAACCCCGATGATCATGGACCGTAGTGCTGACATTTCTCTTATAAAACCTATTGGACTACTCCCAAAATATTTTTCAAGCAAATGTGCAAAAAAATAACGAAAAATAACCATAAATTTTGAATGAGACACCAAAGTCGACGCACACATGGAGGGTAATAAAAATACATGGCATACTCCATCCCATATACCGTACATTCCAGGGACTCTTTTTGCTTTGAGGAACTAACCATGGATTAGTGGACAGCTGCCAGAATGAAGAACCAGCTACATTATCTAAGGGAAATGCTGAAAGCTAGAAGGAAAATGTGAAACAATGCAGCAAGTTTCCATAGCATGTCGTCTGGAAATGGAGAGTGATCTTGAGATTGTCTCTCAACTATAGTCTGAAGCTTATTGCAGCACCGGCTGAGGAGCAACCCCAATGCTCTTGAAGAAGAATGAAAACAAGGCTTAAATAGTAGACATAATCTTAGAGGATGATGAAGTAACCGTTCACTAATGGAGCTCGCCAGTAAACCAGTAGAGAGTCTGAGCAGGGTTACACGCCACCAACCAGGTGGTGTAAATCACATTAGTTGCAATCTTGGCTAACACTAGCTGATGTTGGGTTGACCTTACTAGCTAACATTGCTGTGTTTCACCGTTCTCTCACTCAATGTTTTTCAACAATCCTCTCTTTCTTCTTCGTATGTGGCCTCGGCCCTTTTTTTTTTTTCAGAGCTTGTTGAAGCTGAACAGGCTTAGCTAGGGGAAACTTGTATTTAGCGTTAAGGTTTGTCCCACCTCGAGAGGCCACCTGGTCCGGGATTCCAGTTGTTTGTTGAGATTTCAGACCAAAAAGAAAAAATATCTCTGCTTTATAAACGAGACTTCTCGCTCCTGTAAGAAAACTAGACTGTAAATGAATCCAGTGTGAAGTCAATTTTCTAGTAAATAAAACGTAGGGTGAAAAAAAAAAAAAAAAGATTGGACTAATTTCAGCAGTCCGGGTAGACGGAGTAAAGTGGTTGTTATTGCCCTCTAGTGCCACAGTGAAGACTCACTTTTAACTCCGGCTTTTTAAAAAAGTCAAATTGACAATTTAGGTCAATTAAAAAAGTTGTGTTTTTTTTTTATATATATATATATATATATATAAAGGAATTAAAATATTATTTTTGCTTCAATTATCCGTGTTTTTAAATCTAAATTTTTACATTTTTGTTATTTTATATTACTACAACTATTGTATAGAACCAAGTTACAAAGACCAACAATATAAAATATTATATATTTATAATATAATCACATCATAACAACGTCTACGAATATCCTAAGATATTACAGGAGGGTATGATATAAGGGACGGTTTACCTATAACAATAATTACCATTGACTTTTGGAGAGCACAAAAATATTATTGGCTATCATTTATCGTTGATCAAAATTGGTATTGCATTCGTAAAAATTATCGGTAAATGTAAGACATGCCGTATTTGCAACATATATCCCGCTATGATCAAAATGAGGTTCAAAACCAAGGACTGTCAAGTCGAAGGAATCGAGGAATTGGAATTAATTTGGGGTAAGGTCTTACTACGTAAAAATATACCAAATCCAATTTCAAAATAAAAATATTATATTTTGCCATTGTAAACATAAATATTATTAAATAGAAATAGGTTTTGTACAATTAATATTTATTATTATTACATGTACCATGGTATATACATTATATACTGCCATATATGAAAGAGTCGCGGTATGAGTCGGAGTACTGACTTACCACCTCCTACAGCTAAGGATTGTATTGATGTCACCTATCCCCTATCATTTGTGGTTTACAACACTGCTGGGAGTAAATGCCTTCTTAGTAGTATAGAAGATTGGGTGCAGAATATGGAGCAACTTCACAGTCAACGTTTCGTACATCGACAATTCTATCTTCTTCCAATTTTACACTATTGAACTACTCGTAATACATTCCGAACAAATGTCCACAAATCGTTTTATTCTTAGCAAATGAAATTGCCAAATAAACTACCGTATTTTTCGGACTATAAGACGCACCGGACCATAAGACGCAAGGTTTTAGAGGAGGAAAATAGGGAAAAAAAAAATTTTAAGGAAAAAAAATTGGTGAAATATTTAATAACCTAATAATATAATATTTCACCAATGTAAATAGAACCGGGGGCTTTCGGACACAGGGATACCAAATGTGTGTGTTTCACAGTAATGTTTTTGTTTTATATGTATTCTAGGGATATGGGGGTGATTTGAACATATCTATCTATCTATCTATCTATCTCTACCTATCTATCTTATCTATCTATTCTATTCTATCTAATCTATCTATCTATTCTCATCCATGGATGGAAAGAGACACCCTGCAGTGAAGCTAGCAAAAAGAGAAAAAGGGGCAGGCCAGACGGGTGAGGGAGGTGTGCTTTTCTAAGCAAACTTGAAAACACACCTCTTTCACCCATCTGGCTCGTCCCTCCTTCACTGCCTCTCAGATCTTGCTCCTGCAATGAAGCCACACAGGCAGGGAAGTAGGGGCGGGCCAGACGGGTGAAGGAGGCGTGGTTTCGAGCTTGCCGAGAAAACCACGCCTCCTCCTCCCGTTTGGCCTGCCCCTCCTTCCCTGTCTGTGTGGCTTCATTGCAAGAGACAGATCTGAGAGGCAGTGAAGGAGGGGCGGGCCAGACGGGAGAAGGAGGCGTGGTTTTCTCGGCAAGCTTGAAACCACGCTTCCTTCACCTGTCTGGCCCGCCCCTACTTCCCTGCCTCTCAGATCTCGCTCCTGCAAACATGCAACACAGACAGGGAAGGAGGGGCAGAGCAGGCAGGCACCGTGCTGCTCTCCTTTTCATTCGCACAGACGGGACACAGACGCTGCACACGCTGCATTCGGACTATAAGACGCACACACATTTTCCTCCCATATTGGGAGGAAAAAAAGTGCGTCTTATAGTCCGAAAAATACGGTAATTCTACTTATTTTTCCCAATCCATCTTTACAAAAGCAGAATATTCATTTTCTGCTATAACGTTTACATTAATGCAATTTTATGTGTGTAAATAGAGCGACAATTCTTGACTACATGGTATAGAAGAATAAATTGGCCCCAATTAAAACTCCTACATCTATATATTGTGAGGTCTGGGTAATAACTCAGTTACATGGGAGCTGTCCTAGTATCTACGTAATTGGAGGTAAATATGACAATATTCTATGTACTGCAGAACAAGCCCCTTTATATGGGTATACAGGAGTCAATTAACGTGTTTTATCCCAAAGAAGAAATCCTGGATTACATGTACCAAGTACAATCACTGGGAATGGTGTAAGGATGGTGGGGAGACACAAAGACATTCATATCGGATACTATAATTTATACCAACTATAGGCAGCCTGTGAAGTGTAATCGCTAAAGAGATAAGGGCCACAGCAGTCAGATTATACCATGAAATAAAATAGTAAGGACACATGCAGAGAACTACGTGGGAAAGGTTCAGTGAGACACCACTGCGAGAGAGTCTGGATACTGGTAGTCTTGATATTGCCTCTCCTCTTGGCTAGAAATGACTACTTTAACACCCTAGTACAAGCCTACTGGATTTGGGATGGAGTTCTCTAAAAGGGCTTTCACATCAATATTGTAATCAGATAAATTCAATCCAAAAATATTAACGTATTGTATTTGCATTTACAAAGATTGCTGAAGTCATAGTTACGTAGTTACATAATAGATGAGATTAGATGAAGAAACCAGTTTAACACACAACCCTATGTTGATCCAGAGGAAGGCAAAAACCTTCAAAAACATGATGCCAATTGCTCCAGGTCATGTGCAAAAATTAGGTCCTGACTCTAAGGCTGAGGACCCATGTTGCGTAAACAAAGCTTTTCAACTCTGTGGTTGCTTCAGCCATCTTTTTCGGTGTGTCCTGCTGGGGGAGCAGTATATCAGCCAGGGACAGACATAGACTTGACAGGCTGATCAGAAGGGCCAGCTCTGTCCTGGGGAGCCCCTGGACCCAGTACAGGTGGTGGGTGACAGAAGGATACTGTCCATGCTCACTTCCATGTGGGAGAACAAATCCCACCCCATGTATGAGACCTTGATGGCACTTAGCAGCACTGTCAGTGACCGACTGCTTCACCCCAAGTGTGAGAAGGAGCTATCAGAGGTCCTTCCTCCCAACCACGGTCATGCTGTATAATCTACATCAGACCAAGCGAAGATCACTCCGCACAGAGAACTAGATAATCCAGAAGTCTTTCTTTCTTTCTTTCTTTCTTTCTTTCTTTCTTTCTTTCTTTCTTTCTTTCTTTCTTTCTTTCTTTCTTTTCTTCTCTTCCTTAGCTGCTATGGACTCCTAGTATATCTTCTTTTCTCAGCATATGTGTGTCTACGTCTGTAATATATTACTGTGTATTATCCTGTATCTGTATTACTATGCTGCTGTAACATGCTGAAATTTCCCCACTGTGGGACTATTAAAGGATTATCTTATCTTATCTTTTTTTTGCTGTAGATTTTGAGAGTATTTTTGAGCCAAAGCCTAGAATGGCTACAAATGGAATGGCAAATATATAGGAAGTTCTTATACTTCTAATTTCTACTCGATCCACTCTTGGCCTTGGCTCAAAAAAGCTGCCTTCCCGCAACCTGGGGTGCCAGCCTAAATCTGGATCAACTTCTGTTTTCCAGATAATTGAGGAATAAAATAAGAATAGCTAAGAATAGCACCCCCTGCTGTTTCTTTAATTAGCTTTTCCTATGTCCATCCTAGTGAATGTGCTAAGGTGGACACGCATGCTTAGAATTTCTATCTGATTCATGAAGTATGCAAAAGGATCTCTGTTGTGGTGAGATGGCTGCAGCGTCTTCTGTGCTTTTCAGAGGGGATCCGAGTAAGTGAAATTTCAGTACCTCTGTCTCATTCTTATCGCTTGCTCAGGATCTCCTCCAACAAGCAGAGGAGAAGCTGCAGCTTCAGACTCACCATACCAATGGAGCAGAGAGAAAAGTAAGACTGAGCATGTGCGTCCAATGTAATACAACTACTGAGATGGACATAGAAAAGATTACTCACAGAAACAGCAGGAGGCGCTATTCTAACATTATTCCTGGAATATCTGGGGATATAATCATTTTCTACACAATGTGTAAATGCAAAAAATGTTTGTCTTATGCAATAAATGGAGATGGAAAGATAGTCAGTCCTGTAAAGGAACATTATTAGTAAAATTGATATACTAAGTGAGGCCTGTTACACCTCCTATCAGGTTTCTAGTACAAATGAAACCTTCACAGTGCTCTGAGATCATCATGTACGGAATCTCTGCCAGAAAACTGTCGTAAATGATAGTAAATCTGGTGAGGGGATGGGATTGTTCCAACCACGCTCCTCTGAAGACAGTGGCGTGCAGGGCACAGAATGCAATTCTTCAATTTTTGTGCAAAAATTCAGACTTACGCAAAACATTACAACATTTTAATGGATTATACAACAAGATAAATCCTGTGTGTTCAGCCCATCACAGAAGTCAAGAGCCATTTTTAGAGGTGACCCCTAAGACCTGTGATTGGCTGAAGCGGATACCTAGCACAAACGGGGCGTCACTGCTGAAACAGTCTGTAAATGGAACACCAAACCTGCTGCCGATAACACTGTAGGACTGGAGAGAGGCGAGTACTGAACGTGCTGGATATGCTGGATAAACCCTTTAACCACATGGAAGGAAAACTACGGGATTGTCGGGGAGGAGACGCTCAGTAGCATGTGCTCCCTATTATGGCAGTGCCAGGTGGAGACACCACTACCCTCCTTAAGAGTCATCCAACTATATCACATAGTGCTATAGGAAGCAACCTATACATAGTCCTCTGTATCCTGCAGGAAACTGACCGACTACTCATTCCCCGTAGGTCTCCAGCGCCTAGGTATAACTGATCTGGCCGCAGAGAGGAAATGACTTTTTAATATGAGCAATGAAACCAGGAATGATAAAATGGAGGGCAAGCTGTGGTGAGAGTCTCAGGTCTCTCTCTGTAAAAAGCTTGAAAGGTTGGAATATTGGATTTTGGAATTGGCTGATCAGTGAGCAGTCACGCCTGATGTGGAAAATACCGCAGATTGGCACAAGGAGCAACAATAGGGAACCAGAGGGAAGATTTGTTGCAGGTAGTAGGAGACTTGCACCAATTTGTCAGGATCTTAGCATTTTTCTTCTTTGTGAAGGATGTCATTGACATCTTATGTACCAAGTATCTTTTTCTTTTAATGAAGATTGGGAGCCTCATATAGGGATCACAATGTACATTATTTTTTCCTATCAGTTTGTCTTTGTAGAATGGAATTCGAACCCAGGACTTCAGCGCTGCAAGGCAGCAGTGCTAACCACCGAGCCACTGTGTTGCCCCTTACCAAGTATAGTTTTGCCAGAGTGGTTGAAGTACTGAATTCTGCTTCCTTGTCTCTCAGCTACCTTAAAACATTGATTTGCTCATGGAAGGACAGAGATGTAAGAACATCAACTCAAAAGGTGTGGGAGGCCTACAATGGCCTACAATGGTCCTCCAAGGGGCTCAATGAGCTGAAACGTAGAAACAGATATAGAGGTACCTAGAGCCACTTAGTCCTAAATGGTTACAAGATCAACCCATGGATGGGAAGTCACAGAAACAGGACACTCTTCCAACGAACCCACTGCAGGATCAGAACCAATCCGTGACCCTCGGACCTATATACAACTGTTTGATTTGTCCAATTTGTTTGTAAATTTTTTTTAAAAACTATGACATGTAAAATTGCAGTGGGCCCAGAGCAGTGCGAGGTGAATAGAAGTAACTTTTTGTATTTAATTTTGCCATATTCTCATTTTTTTTCCTATAATCCTGAACAACCTCTTTAGGAAAACCGTATCATACTGTAACATACAAAAGCCGGTTATTGGCGTGTGACGGAGGGGACTTCAAGTAGTTGTAAAAACCTTACATTTTTAGAAACTGTGTATTTTAGGAATATCAGACTGTCAACTTACGAGCGCGTTATATGGCTATTTACCAAGATCCCACATCTGTTGTGTTACTATGAACAGTACGGTGGAAATGGGAGCATTGGGGCATAAAGGGCTCCACATATCCACTTTTTGGTCATCATTTTACAACAAATGACAACGTAAAAAATATTATTTTTTTTCAATATTGCAAAATGGCATTGTGGCTACTTCTCTATTATATCATTGTCAGGGGCACAGCCCTTGTGTAAGCGAGAGTGGTCCAAAAACCCGGGATATGGGGGATTTTAGTCATTCCTTGTCTTTTTCAGTAAAGGATATAGCCTGTGTATTGCACAAATAGGACGTATTTCTCTACTATATATTGTTATTGGGACATGGCAAGAATGGTCACCAAGGAAATGGGAAGATTTTTGACATTTTTTCAGCCCACAATATATCACAACTTTCTCTATTTGGAGCATTTGGAATAATCAGAAAAGAGAATGACAGACATGCCAAAAAAATAGCATTGTCCCATCATATGGCGTAATAGCGATTCGCCAGAATATTGTCAGTCATATTAATGGACCATGTAATTCCAATTTATTTATGTAAACTTCCAGTGCGACATTATACAATACAAACATAGCAAAGCTGCAAGGAAAGATTTGCATTACACATTTCCAACAGATCCCTGTCTCGTACCATATTAAACCCCGTAATGTAACCGCCCAAGAGCAGATGCAGTACGAGCGAGCGAAAGATGTACGATTGTGCAGTCTTGGCAAGAGAAGACGAGGTGAATGAGGCTATACCGGATCATACGCATAACATTAATCTCAAAAAAGAATTTGACTTCAGTGGCCTTGAAAGATTCCCTAAAGGAATCCTAAAGGGCCTTCATTTGCAGATTTCAATTAGCCTTTATTTCTATGCAATTATACATTAAAGTCGTGTATTGTGCCGGCTATCATGATACCCCTTAATATGCATGAAAATCAAACAATGCAAAAAACAATAGTATTCAATACAATTCTGAAGGCTTCAGAGCGGCAAAGAAAAGACAGATCAAAATGGTTACCAGGAACAGAAGAGTTACATAAGATATTAGAAAGGAAAGTTTAAGGTTATGTCAGCTCTCCGAGGGAATAAATCCAATCATGAAGGCTGAAGGATTACACCAAAACCCCCGGCTTGTTAATATTAGCATCATCTTCAATTCAGTCACTTTTTTTTCTTCCTTACCTTATTCTGTACCTGCGTCCCGTCCGGATTTATCCTGAATGACCCTACGTCAATTGTCTTAGTCGGGCTCACTTTCTTAATTTCATAGAGCAGCTCATCTACCATTGCCCTGCAGGCTAGAGAGGGAAAGGGGATAAAAAAAAATCTATATTATAATATATTTTTTTAAGAATGATGTCAAATGAAAAGTGAGTTACATTTATTGTAGCAGATGTTATTTCTATCAGCGATGGGCAGGGATATCTATCCGATCAGATGACATGGAAATAGTCCGCTCCATGCCCTGGCATCTAGCTACATGTACTCCAGGTGCTCAGGTTTCTTCCCACGGTCTACAAGGATCACATATAGGTTAATTGGCATCTAACTAGACTGACCCCAATGTCTCAGGTAGGGAAATCAGATTGTAAGCTCCAGAATAACATGATACTGTCTAGTGAGTAGATGTATATAATGACATGATACATAGCAAACAGCTTAATATTAAATATACGTATAAATACATTTATATAAATATTTTTTTATTTATATAAAAACATAAAAAATATATAAAATCTAAATAAATTATATATATATATATATATATATATATATAAATTGTTTTAAATTTATGTATGCACATGTGTGCATGTAGTACAACACTGTAGCAGCTTTCTATTGTATGAGAAATGATAGAATAATATCATATGATAATAATAAAAAAAATATATTTACAATATTTTTTTGCTTTTAACAATTTTAATCACAAGATTAATATTCTCAAAAAAAAAAAAAAAAAGTTAAGATAGTGTTAAAAAGGACCTTGTCCCAACGGCATCAACTTCATAGCTGCTGCTCCATTCATTCCAGCGCAGTTGGAATTTTTTCTCTAGCCCCCACCATTCCTGAGCGATCAGTGCAGTCAGTTTCATCACAGTTATGTTCTCTGATGTCCTATGGGCGGTCCAAGACAGGAGGAGAAAGAAAGAGACCGCCTATCTGACAACAGGAGCATTATTGTGCTGAAACTGACACCAACGTTTGCTCGGGAATGGTGGGGGTTAAAGAAAAAATTCCAACTGCTCCAGGATGCAAAGAACTAGAGTTGGCGGAGGTGGTGTAAGGTCCTCTTTAAAAGAGTGATCTGGTGGGTTGAAAATATGTAGAAAAGGAGAATGGGTTAAAATAAAATATAATCAATGCTCTTCTCGCAGATTTCCGCCTGCTGCCGTTACAACACATACTAAATCCATACTTCATGGTTCTCACTTGGCACATAGGAAGTTCCTATCCCTGGCCGAAGCTGGTCACTGTTATGGCCATTGATTGGCTGAGCGGTCAACAAGGACCAAGAAATAGAGAGCTGAGGGAGACCAGGTAGGTGGTGGAATCAGCGAGGTGAGTGATGAGCCTAATTTTTTTTTAACCCATTCTGCCACTTTTCTTTAAAAAAAATAATAAATTATTAGATGTTTTATCCAAATTGTGTTACTTATGAGCATACTGTATAGAGACCAGTGCCTAACTGCTGCCCCATTTCAATATCAGAAATGTATACAGTTATAACATGTATTATTTAAGTTTTTCAAGCTTATAACAAAACACAATCATGGAAATGAAGCCCCATGCATGAGACCGCTGTGACAAAAGGGGGGACATTATACATTATATGAAACAAAGAAGTGTTTGTGCCAACAAATCCAAAATTGCAAGAACGATGAAAGCGGGTAGGAGACAGTAAGGGGAGAGGGCTATACAGGCCTGCAACCCCCACCATAAATGGGAGGAGCAGATGGGGGGGGTAAAACATTGACAAAATGGAGATCTTATTTATATGCTAATTTATGTCTGCAAAATGTACTTTTGTAGCAGTGTTACTATATATCAGTCCAATGCTTTGGCACTTCAAATTCATAAATCCAGATGGCAAATCAAAAACATCATTTGGGAGCCACACGGCTGTTTTACACTAAGGCCCCACGTCATGGAAATACAACAGAAAAGAAACCACACCATTTTACAGTACTAGCAAACAGTGGTGTAACTAAAGTCTTCTGGGCCCGGATGCAAACGTTTGTCTGGAGCCCCCTTCCTAGAGCGAATTCTTGATGGTGGCGGTTACGGGTGCTGCAGCAATAACTCTGATACTTGAAAGTGAGTGAGTGAGTAGTGCACAGCCGGCATGTAAATAATACTGGGACAGTATATGCTCCACAGCGCCACCCCACACAGCATTATGTGCTCCACAGCACCACCCCACACAGCATTATGTGCTCCACAGCGCCACCCCACACAGCATTATGTGCTCCACAGCGCCACCCCACACAGCATTATGTGCTCCACAGCACCACCCCACACAGCATTATGTGCTCCACTGCGGCCCCACACAACATTATGCGCTCCACAGTACCACGCCACACAGCATTATGCACTACACTGTGGCCCCCACACAGCATTATGCACTACACTGTGGCCCCCACACAGCATTATGCACTACACTGCGGCCCCCACACAGCATTATGCACTACACTGTGGCCCCCACACAGCATTATGCACTACACTGTGGCCCCCACACAGCATTATGCACTACACTGTGGCCCCCACACAGCATTATGCACTACACTGCGGCCCCACTCAACATTATGCGCTCCACAGCACCACCCCACACAGCATTATGCACTACACTATGCCCCCACACACAGCATTATGTGCTCCACAGCAGCCCCCACAAAGTATTATGTGCTCCACAGCGGCCTCCACAGAGTATTATATCCCCACAGTGGCTCCCACAAAATATTATGAACTACCAAGAGCCCCTTACCCCCCAGAGCTGGTGCTATAATTATACTTTGGGGTCACCTCAGACCCCAAAGTATAATAAGTAGAAGTCCAGGGGAATTCATTAAAAATAACTAACACTCACCTTACCTTTGTATCCTCACTCCTCTTCTGTCTCCCGACCTCATTGCTGGGGCCTGTGACCACGTGGGACGTGATGACGTCATTACGCTGGTGTGCCGCATGTGATCGCTGGGGCCAATCACACGCACCCCAGTAGTGAGTTCTGGGGCACATGACCTCAGAAATTGGCCAGAAGAGCTTCGGTGCACAGGGTAGGTGAGTATAAATATTTTTTTAATTATTTTTAGTCACCTACCCTGGGCTGGCATTAACTGGAAGGGGGACCGATGGGGGTCCTTTCTGTTGACATGTATAGCGGTCAGGGAAAGCCTGGTCGCGGCCTCATCCCCTGCGACCATGATCATTACACCACTGCTAGCAAAGTGAATTCAATTCTGGCTAATCCCATCCACTTATTGTGGAAAAAAAAAACTGTAGCAGAAAAGCTGCGTTTCCAAAAACACATACATTTTTGAAAAATGCAGCATATCAATTTTTTAACTGCAGAAGTGCAAACATTTTCCCTATAGATTTAATAAGGGAAGAAAACTACAGCAAGAATACAAACATGTAGTTGTTCAGGATTAGAGAAAAGAAGACAGCTTTCCAACAGAAACAGCACCACACATGCTCATTGGTTGTATCTGGTGCTACAGCTTAGCGCCATTAAAGTGAATGACCTGTAGTATCATACAGTACCTATGGACAGGTGTAGTGCTGTATATGGAAAAAGTCATTGACAACCCCCTCAGATATGGAGCCGTGCTGCATAGACATAGATTAACATATAACATTCGGATGTCTCCTGCTGTCACCATAGGGAATTTACTGAAAGTTATATTATGATTGAGGTCAACTTATAAAAGCAGTGCAAAAAACGTCTAATCTCCCCCTAGTGGTGGTTGCAGGTAGCTTGTAGATTATAACTCAAATTTTTATTGAAAATTTTTTTAAACAATAAGAAAAGAAAAAACAATTACAGGTTACAAGGCGAACACCCGCCCTGCGAACAGAAAAAGCACACAGTGCAACACAAAATACAATCATAGAAGAATTAAAAAAAAAAAAAAAAAAATTAAAGACAAAGAAAGCACCATAGAAAAAAAAAGAAAAAGAAAAAAAGGGGGGGGGGGAGGAGGGAGGGGTTAGTGGGGCAGATGAGTGGGGGAGAGGACTAAATGTGGGGGGTGAAAGGGTAGGTAGGGGTGAGTGTGAGCAGTCAGGAAACCAGTGAGAGCGCTCGCCAGGTCATCCATACCACAGCCAGTTGGGAAGGGCTCGGGAGCAACCACTGGTCAAATACCTGAGACGAACAACAAGAGTATCAATCAGAGGAGGGGTCAGAGCCCAGAAGCGTCCGGTACTCTGCAGACTGTTGAAACCTGAACCAGTAGAACCAGGTTTTGATGTACGCCTCAGTCGTGCCATGCAGGAAAGACGTGAGATTTTCCATGCGCATTATCTTGTTGACCTTCGAAATCCAGAGGGAGAGAGGAGGAGGATCCACTCGTTTCCAAAAAAGGGGGATACAAGCCCGGGCAGCGAGGATCAGGAATCTAAGTAGGGAACGCTTAAAGACCTTTACAGAAGACTCACAATGATTAAGGAGGAACAGGGCAGGGCCCAAATGGTGAGAAGTTTCAGTAAGCTGGAGGGTTATCCGCTTGACCCCCTCCCAGAAGGACGAAAGGGCAGGACAGGACCAAAAAATGTGTAGCAGCGTGCCTTCCTCGTCGCCACAGCGCCAACATAATGGGGAGACCTGAGGAAACATAGCATGGAGTCTCGTAGGAACCCTATACCATCGGGACAAGATTTTGTAGCTGGCCTCCTGGTGGCGAGAGCTTATGGAAGCAGTATGAGAAAGGCGAAAAATGCGCCTACGCTGCTCCTGAGAGAGGGAAAGGGATAAGTCAGATTCCCATTTCAACAAGAACGGCGGAACAAAGTCCTCCGGAGGTTCAACCAGGATCCGGTAAGTGAGCGAGAGGGAGTGGCGAAGGGGGCCAGCACCAACACAAATCTTCTCCAAGGGGGTAGGTTCGACGCGGAACTCTGCAGGAGCAGGGAGAGAATGTAAAAAGTGACGAAGTTGCATCCCCCGCCAAGCATCCAAAGGGGGCAGCTCAGGAGGGGCCTGGGAATTCAGAAGTGTAGTCCATCCCCCAGCGTCCTGGAAGTGACAGGCACGGAAAATCCCATGACGGCGCCAATTACGAAAAACTCGGTCAAACATTCCAGGTGGAAAGGCAGGATTGCCCAGCACTGGGAAAAGAGCGGAATCCTTAGGGAGGAGAGTGGAGCGAACAAGGCCCCTGGAGCAAATCCGAAGCGTGGGACCAAGGGTAGGGTGAGAAAAGAGAGATGACAATGAGGAGGAGTCCAGCCATGGGGCAACCTGCAAAGGGATCGGAGAGAATGCCTGTTCGATGTAGACCCAAGGTTTAGAAACAGCATGCCTACACCAGTCCACGACACGAGTCAGGTGGGTAGCCAAGTAATAGGACTTCAGGTCCGGAAGCGATAAACCACCGCAACTCTTGGGACGAAAGAGAAAAGCCTTGCTCACTCGGGCGGGTCTGCCCGACCAGATGAACTTCAGTTGGACGGAAGTGAGGGATCTAAGAAAAGACAGAGGGATGTGAATGGGAAGCGCCTGCATCAAGTAGAGAAGACGAGGGAGAATGTTCATTTTAAAAATCGCGCATCTCCCGAACCAAGTAAAGGCTCCAGTGGACCATCGAGTACAATCAGCCCTGATAGACGCCAGAAGTGGGGGGAAGTTGCAACGAAAGAGATCTTTCGGGTCCGGAGTAAGATAAACCCCCAAATATTTGAGAGAAGTGGGGGCCCAATGAAAAGGGAAAGATTGACTCAATGAGGTGGCCGCCGAGGAGGAAAGGGTCACATTAAGGGCTTCCGACTTCGAAAAGTTGATTTTAAAATTCGAAAGGGTCGAGTAAACCTGAAAGGCAGACATCAGAGCTGGAAGAGAAACATGAGGGGAGGAGAGAAAAAATAGCAAGTCGTCTGCATAAGCCGCCACTTTGTATAAACAGGAAGAATGAGCAGCGCCTGAGATGTTCGGGTTGGCTCGAACCTGGCGGAGGAAGGGTTCAAGAGTCAGGACGAAAATGAGAGGCGAGAGGGGGCATCCTTGCCTAGTGCCATTTCGGATAGGGAAGGACTGGGACAATAAACCGTTCACCCTAACCATCGCTGTAGGGAGAGAGTATAGAGCCATGATCCAACTCATCATGCGATTTCCAAGACCAATATGTAACAGGGTCTCTTCCATGAACCGCCAGTTGACCCTGTCGAAGGCTTTCTCAGCGTCAGTTGAAAGAAGCATGAGAGGAGAGCCCGATTGTTTAGCCCCATACATGAGGTTGATAGCTTTGGTAGTATTATCTCGAGCCTCACGGCCGGGTAAAAATCCAGCTTGATCCGGGTGAACAATATTTCCTAACAAGGGCGATAAACGCGTCGCAAGGATCTTGGCTAAAATTTTTAGGTCAACATTGATTAGCGAAATGGGGCGGTAGTTAGAGCACAGAAGAGGGTCCTTTCCGGGTTTGGGGATAACCGCTATGTGAGCACACAGGGAGTCACGACAAAGGGCCGAGCCATCGGTGAGAGAATTGAAAACTTTCAACAGTCTGGGGCGGAGTTCAGGGCCAAGTTTCTTATAGTATACCAAGGTAAGGCCGTCTGGGCCTGGGGCCTTACCCGTTGCCATACTGGAGATAGCTAAAGAAATTTCCTCTTCAACAATAGGAGATTCCAAGGCCGTCAATTCCTCTAGAGACAACGACGGGAGACCAGAGGAGGAGAGATAAGAACGAATGCGATCTCGGAACTCCGCTTCAGGGAGAGGAGAAGGGCCAGAGTTTACAGAATACAAAGAGGCATAGTAGTCCCGAAAGGCAGCTGCAATATCAAGGGGCATGTGTAATTGAGTACCCTGGGCGGAATTGATGCATGGAACGTAGGTGGAGGACTGCTGAACCCGAAGGGCCCTAGCTAGGGAACGCCCGCTCTTATTTCCAAACTCATAAAAATGACGTCTGCATTTAGCTAGAGTACCCTTCACCCTATCAGTGACGAGCGTATGCAATTCTTCTCGGGCGCTGGCAAGCTGGGAATAAACATCAGGAGTGATTTGGCGTTTATGAAGAAGTTCCAATGAGCGGATCCGCTGCAGCAGAGATTCAATACAAGCCCGGCGTTCCTTGTTTAAGCGGGAACCATGTTGCAACAGGATACCCCGGATAAAACATTTGTGAGCCTCCCACACCATCGGAGGAGCAATCCCCGACAATTCCTCCCTCTCAAAGTATTCCCCCAAACGGGTCTTAATGTCATCCAGGATGGTTACGTCATCAAGAAGTGATGCGTTAAGTTTCCACTGACGCTGGAAGGGAATAGGAGAGGACAAGGAAACAGACAAAGTAACCAAAGCATGGTCGGAGAAAGTAATGTTATCGACTTCCGCAGCCAACAAAGAGTGGAGATGTTGGTGACGGATAAAGAGGTAGTCGATACGAGAGTATCGGTGATGGACCGGAGAGTAATAGGAGTAATCCCTATCTAATGGGTGGAGTAACCTCCAGGAGTCCACAAGCTGGTGGGAATGAAGGTCCCTCTTAATCCTCCTGATGAGCGAGTAAGGGTGAGAAGAGACGCCAGCAGAAGAGTCCAATGAAGGGTCTAGGACCAGATTAAGATCACCCCCCGCCACCAGGAAGCCCTCCACAAAGCCGTCCAACAGCCCTAAGTAAGAACTAAGGGCACGACCCTGTCCCGAGTTAGTCAAATACAAAGAGGCAAAAGTAAAAAGCTGAGAGGAGATACGACCCTTGACCATAACAAGTCTCCCCTCAGAATCAGTGCGAGTCTCCAAATGTTCCCAAGGCAGGGAGCGAGAAATCAAGATACTAGTCCCTCTGGATTTCGGGTCAGGAGAAGAGCTATGATATGCATGAGGAAACCAAGCATTAGTCAACTTGTATGGCTTGGTAGAGCAATGGTGAGTTTCCTGCAAAAACACAACATGAAAGCGCTTACCTTTGAGCAGATTGAAGAGTACGGAGCGCTTCTCTGGACTATGAAGGCCTCTCACATTGAGGGAGCCCACTGTGATGGAGGAAAGGCGATCAAGCGGAGGCATGGAGGGAGACGGGCTTTCCCAGCTCACACCCTAGGAGCAGAGGGAAAAAAAAAAAAAAAAAAAGGGGGGAGAGGGGGGGGAGGGAGGGGAGAGGGCGAAGAATTGAAGAGGGTAAAGGGGAGGGAAAGAAAAAAAAAGAGAGAAAAGTAACAGAGTAGAGGAAGGAGAGCAGTAAAGAATGAGGGGGTGGGGGAGAAAGGAAAGGGAAAAAGAACCAAGAGTAGAACAAATCTAACTACCCCTAGACAAATGGGCCAGGGGCACAACAACAGACAGGAAGGAGTGAGGGAGTAAGAAAAGATGGGGGGAGAAGTGGGCCCGCAAGCACCACGAGTGTACCTGGTAAGGAAGACCCTATGCCCCCACCCCCAACAAAGTGTAAAGGGATAGGAAGCACAGGGCTACAAACTGACTCTAAGGTCCAAATAACAACATTGTATAAAAACACAGCAATATCAACAACAAGGGCCATCTATAAAGCCCAGCAGGAACAGGATCAAGAGGAACAGAGTAGTCACAGAACAAAATAAACATAGTGAAAATGTCCACCAACCGCGAAACAAGTCCAAGACCACTCAACATAAAAGGATATTAACACTGTCCTGTGGGCAGATCAAAGACCGGCGGCATGAGGGCTCATGCTTCAATGGGAAGCTGAGAGATCTGGTTGGCGGAGCGGAGACCCAAGCGGATTCGGTATTGGAAGACGTCGTGGAGATGAGTTTCGCCGAGGTCTCTCTCTGGAAGCAGCCGAAGAAGAACGCCTGGAACCGCGGCCGCGCCTGGATATAGTAGGGCGGGAGGAATCCAGAGCAAGCCAGTTCGGGACTGAGACAGGGCACACATCCAGGGAGGCAAACAAATCAGGCAAGTCCGCCGGGGAACGGACAACAATCGAAGACGAGCCAACACGAACAATCAAATGGAAGGGATGACCCCACCTATAGGAACCTCCACAGTCCTTAATCAGAGTCAACACCGGCTGAAGGGCACGGCGCATAGCCAATGTGCGGGATGAGACGTCTGGGTAGAGCTTGACAGAGGCATTCTCAAAAGGCACCGATCCCATATCCCAGGCACACCTCAGGATGTGTTCCTTGTCCGTGAAGTAATGTAGTCTACACAGAACGTCTCTAGGATTAGCAGGGTCAAGCGGGCCAGAACGTTGGACTCTATGCACACGGTCCATCATGAAGGTAGCATCCAGCGGGCGTTGAGTCGCCATATTGAAAATGGTATTAATACGGCTGATCAGATCATCCTGAGGGCCTTTTTCTGGCACTCCTCGTAATCGAATATTATTTCTGCGACCCCGGTTCTCCTGGTCATCCAGGAGCAAAGCAATTTGTTGAAGGCGGGCCTCAGAGTGGGTTTGATTGCTCTCCACTGCAGACAGGCGTTGTTCCAAAGAGGACAGTGTTTGATCAGTAGCGTCAGCCCTAGTAGTAAGTTGAGACACATCAGACTGGATCGCACCGAGGGCCTGTGCCTGGGAGTGTTCCATTCGGGAAACTACAGCATCCAGGTCCTGTTTAGTGGGCAGAGCTTGAATAAGGTCCCGAAGTAGCTGAAAGTCCGCAGAGGCAATATGGGCTGCCGGGCAGGGCAGGGAGGCTGAATCCATGGATTGCACGTCATGTCCAGGGAGGGTGGCAGACAGTGAAGGAGGGGGCTGCGATTGACGAAGCGGAGAAGATGGAGGAGCCATGTCATCAGTGGCAGACCCAGTAGCCGAGGTTCCAGATCGGGACAGGAAGGTAGAGATTGACGGTGAGTGAGTAAGAGAGCGACTCGGCGTGCGGGAAGGAGCAGTAGAGGTGTTAGGACGTCTTCTGGACATATCACAATGAGAAGCGACCATAGAAGGTAATGAAGGTACACTCGCAGTATCACCAGGCCTTACATGAGGCGGTCACACAGTTCCATAATCAATCCCGGTACCCATGAGGTGCAAAAGGAGCAATGGGAGAAGTGCTAGTTCCGTGGGAATATACTGCAGAACGTGGAACACACAGCAAGTGGAGGAAGGTGAGGAGCCCCCCCTGATGGTGGAGTAGGGGCTCAGCACTCCCTTCACACCACTGCAGTGCACGACAACAAAAAAAAAATTTCCCTGCTAGAAAGGTCTCTGAAGAGGGTAAGAAAGTCCAAAAAACAGTAGGGAGTACTCACAGAGTTAGCAGAATGTCCCAGCAGAAAGTGTCAGGATGGGAGCCAAACAGCAGGGGGGGTGAGGTGTCTCCACTTCAGGCTATGCAGGGATGCCAGGCAGCAGGTAGAGCAAGGGGTTCAGAGAGCAGAAGAGTTCCCTTACACACTGCATTAACCCCTTCACCAGTGGAAGTGTTGTCAGTTAGTCCCAAGGGACACTGTCTATGTATGCCAGATGTAAAGGGAGGGGGAGGGAGGCTCACATCAATAGTGCATACAGGACAACAAAATTGAGACATCACTGTATCGGAAACCAATTGACCGCCCTACGTACCTAAGATGGGATAGTTTTCATCCTAAACACATAAAGAACTCCATTGTATACAGCCAGGCCATCAGATACCATCGCATATGTTCAAACCCTGCAGATAGGGACGAACACCTTGGGGGCCTCAAAAACACATTCTTGAGGCAGGGTTACCATCCAAGAACAGTTGATAACCAAATCACCAGAGCCACCAGGATACCAAGATCGGAGTTATTAAAATACAATACCAAACAGGAGAACACTCGGGTACCCCTGGTTGTCACATACAACCCCCACCTGGAGACGCTGAGAGGAATCACACGCAAATTACATCCACTACTGCAAAAAGACAATCGTCTAAAATCCATATTTTCTGACCCCCCTCTCCTATGCTACAGACAGCCACCAAACCTCAGGAATATGATTATTAGCAGCTCACTGTCACCTCCAACTAACAAAGGAACATTTCCATGTGGACAGAAGAGGTGCAAAACCTGCCCGCACATACTGACCACTGACAAGATAGAGATACCAAACTCTAACAGGGAATATCAAATCCCAGGTACGTTCACCTGTAACACACCTAATGTAGTGTATTTAATAATGTGCACCAAATGTTCCACCGAAAATCTGTATGTTGGAGAGACTGGTCAGAAACTCCGAATGAGAATTAATTCACAACGCCATACAATCAAACAACAGAGAACTGATCTTCCCGTGCCAAGTCATTTTTGCCAGGAAGATCATAATATCACCAATGACATGAAAATCTTGATCTTAAAAGGGAACTTTAAATCAAGGAAACAGCGACTGATTTATGAGTACAAGGCCATGACCCTATTCCAGACGTTGGACAATGGGATGAACATCTCACGTGGGTTTATGTCTTTTTATACACATCATTAAGACAGCCATTAAGATAAGAACTGAGGGATCTGGCAATTGATTGTTTGTTGTTATAAGTATATAGTAATAAGCCTCTTCCCCCCTCCCTCCTGTAATTCTAGCCCTGTGTCCTGTTGTACATAAATATGCAGCCTCTAGAAAGTGTCTTTTAGTTATATCTGAAGAAGAAGCTCAGAGGAAAGCTTCGAAACGTCATATTCTGTCATCATTATGAGTTAGCCATTAAAAAAGGTATCACCTACTGAAGACTTGCAAAGTTTTTTTTGTTTTTTATAATCAATAGTGCAGACAGAGCAAGGGTTCTCAGACCTTCAGCTATGGCCCTCTAGTATAGCAAGTTTACTGTTGTCCTGGGAAACACAATGTCCAGAAGAATGCAGTATACTCAGTCTTCAGGGCCGTACATGCAGTCCTTAGGATAGAGAGTAGCAAAGAGAAGCTCGTCTCTGGGGGGGAGGGGGAGAACAGCACTTAACTGGGTAGTGGAGATAGCACGGTGAGTCAGAGCTCGTGTTAGTCCGGCAGAGCAAACGTCTTTCTGCAGTAGGTGTTGGATGACGGGGCTGGGAGAAGGCAGGAGGTGTGGATGTCTCTGGTTGGTTAGCTTCTCTCCTGCAGCTGCAGTGGCTGCTCTCCGGAAGTAGGCCTCACCCGGCCGGGGACCACGCAAAGCCTGGAGCAGGGCACAGACGGAGGACAGTAGCTACTCTCCCTCTAGGTAGCTTGTAGATAGAAGATGTAAGAACAGCTTCACATCTGTCCATCAGTTTACTCTCCAAGTACTTTTATGAGGGCGGATTTCAGGCCTCTACTATATTCAGTTCAGATACAAAGTGTAATACAATCGCTCAGTCCCATACACTTTCCATATGGTTTGTACAATATCTGCAGGTTACACAGGGAGACTTGCTACCAATGATAACGTTTAGGCTGGATGACAATGTCAGGTCATTTGTTTGTCATCTGGTTGCCATCATGGAACAAAGATCAAATGTTTGTTTGCCAAATTTTCAGCATGTGTATAATTTAGCACGTAAAGGACATACTGTGGCTCCTAAATATTTAGGCTTATGAGCCAAAGGCACTCTTTTGACTGGAGCCCAGACACATAGAACACTACATAGGTTAGACTGGATGTCTTAACACCTGAGGCCATACTGCTTACATATGGCTACAGGATTTACACAGAAGGCTTCCAATTACTTCCAAATCCATTGTAGATTCTGTTTACTTTTTGTTAATGCACCTATCATCTTGATTTCTATAATGTCCCTTTAGTTGATAATCCGTTACCATCCCATATAATGTCCCTTTAGTTGATGATCCGTTACCATCCCATATAATGCCCCTTGTACCCCCTCCCCCCATGCCAATTCTATTCTATGATAAAGAATTCATCAGATCTAGACATCGGGGCTGCAAGCAATAAACATTTTATTATGGACATACTGTATAACTATATAAAAAAGGACCAGCCCAAGCAACTCTGTTCCTAAAACACACCCAAAAATTTTACATATGAGGCCCCTGACACTTTCTTGTCCATATGTCAGAAACCAATCTTTGGGAGCCTTCACACGGAGTATACGCTCCGCTCATTCTGAATGTAAAACTCGTTCAGAATGAGCGCGTAAAAACCATCTCCCATTGATTTCTAAGGGTGCCGGCATACGCGCGTATCACATTGAAAGCAATAGGGAAAAAAGCCTCCCATTGATTGGGGAGCACACGTATGCCGGAACCCATAGAGATCAATGGGATCTGGTTTTTACGTGCTCACTCTGAACAAGTTTCACGTTCAGAATGAGCAGAGTGTATACTCCGTAAACCTTCTCTTCCTTTCCTTTTTTCTTTCTTTCAGAGAAAGATTGAGGTTTATATTGCAGTCATAGCGGGCTGTCAGAGGCCGTCCTGAGAACTATCTCCTGCACCAGAGCGGAATCCACAAATAGGAGCTACCGCAGAGTCTGGAATGTCTGCAGAACCTGGGGGTTCGGAGCATGGCATAGGAGTGTCCGACCCCTCTGTGGAATCAATACTGGAGCTCCTCCAGGACGGCCTAGACAAAGGGCTATCTCCAGCAACCTGGAAGGTACAGGTAGCCGCTTTGTCTGCCTATCTGAGGAGGCGTTTATCTCAACACCCCTTAGTGAAAGGGTTCCTTAGGGGTGCAACGAGAATTAGACCTTCGGTGTCAGCCCCCGTTCCCCAATGGGACCTTGGGATCGTGTTGGCGGCTTTATGTGACCCACTGTTTGAGCCACTGGAGTAAGTGGATTTAAAGCTGGTAGCATTTAAAGAAGCTTTGCTGACTATAACCTCAGCTAAAAGGGTTGGGGAGCTCCAGGCCCTGTCATCAGAGGAGCCTTATGCCTCCTTTTTCAGTGACAGGGTTCAACTCCGTTTTGCCAGGGTTTATACCCAAGGTACCCTCTTTGGCAAACCTGAACCAACTCATTTTGTTACCAACCTTTGTACCGGAGCCTTCCTCCCCGGAGGGAGTTAGGCTGCACTCCTTAGACCTGGTCAGATGTCTCCGGATCTACCTCGACCGGACCCTGCCTTTTAGGAGGTCAGAACACCTCCTGATCAATCTAGCCGGGAGGTTTAGAGGTCAGAAGGCCTCAAAGGCCTCTATTTTCTGTTGGGTGAGGGGGGCCATCAAGATGGCCTTATAAACTCAGAGTTTGTCCCCTCCTGAGTGCCTAACGGCGCATTTGACCCAGGCGGTGTCTTCATCCTGGGTGGAGAGGTCGGCAGTCCCATTAGAGCACATCTGTGCAGCTGCCTCTTGGTCCTCTCCCCTCACCTTTGTAAGGCATTACCGCCTAAACTCCCGGGCGTCTGTCGCGACGGCTTTGGGCGGTCAATCCTGACCTCTATGGGCCGTGGAAACCCTCCCTGAGTGGGGGGATTACTTGCTACCTCCCCACTTGTGCTGCTGTTTGACGACAGGGAAGCTGAGATTATGAAAGATAATCTGTTTTCCCTTAGTCATAACAGCAGCACAAGGCTCCCTCCCTATTACTTTTTGTAAATTATTGTTATGTGTGTTGTATAGATTATGTACTCTTGTATTAACACGCAGGTGGGAGGTCCTTGTGCCCTCTTATAGGGCCAGGTTGTGCTGGTTAATGAATTAAAAATTCCATCTGTACTACCAGCGCACAGGGGCAGAATACCCCACTTGTGCTGCTGTTATGACTAAGGGAAAACAGATTATCTTTCATAATCTCAGCTTCCGCAGACGAACTCCAACTCCTAAACCAGTGGTTCTTAACCTTGTTTGAGGTATGGAACCCAGCAGTTTCATATGCACATTCACCAAACCCTTCTTAGTGATAAATCAAATATGATTTATATATCCAAATTCAAGACATAGGTATATGTTTTTTTACCTGGTACACAAAATGAACCGTGCATAGGGCCTAGGGTTTGATCGAACCCCGGTTAAGAACCACTGTCCTAAACCAACTCCTTCACAAGCTGAAATCCACATCAGAAGCAGTAAAGATTCTCTAGTCTATTATTTTTTTATTCTTCTAAAATAGTATTCCTATGAAAGTAAATATGTAATAGACTATACTTCTAAGTAATTATACAATATTAATAATTTTCTTCTTATTATTATCAGAACAAATTATTAACTATTTTATTTTTAAGCTGGAGTTGTTAACTTTTTTCTGACTCCAGCCAAAATTGGTCCAGACTCCGACTCTGCAACTCTGACTCTGACTCCACAGCCCTGAATAAAATACTTGAATGGGAAAAGAATCCCATTTGTGTGTGTGGTTTTTTTTCACTTGATTTATCATTGTTTTTTTTGTTGTCTCACTATGGAACATGAACAGATATGTTCAGACAGCTTGCATCCATGATTCTCAATCGGCAGTAGGCATACCCTGGGGGTACACCCTGTAATCCACATGGGTACCTGCCATGGCTGACAAAACCCTGCTCTGAAAAACACTAGAGCAAATAGTGAGTTGGATTAAATATTCACCATTATGCTCCCCATTCCCTCCCAGATTACCACCCGCTTCCTGAACCATATACCGTGTAGGGTCACTGAGGGGGCCACTATACTGCGTGGGGGAAATGAGGGGGCCACTATACTGCGTGGGGGAAATGAGGGGGCCACTATACTGCGTGGGGGAAATGAGGAGGCCACTATACTGCGTGGGGGAAATGAGGAGGCCACTATACTGCGTGGGGGAAATGAGGAGGCCACTATACTGCGTGGGGGAAATGAGGGGGCCACTATACTGCGTGGGGGAAATGAGGAGGCCACTATACTGCGTGGGGGAAATGAGGGGGCCACTATACTGCGTGGGGGAAATGAGGGGGCCACTATACTGCGTAGGGGAAATGAGGAGGCCACTATACTGCGTGGGGGAAATGAGGAGGCCACTATACTGCGTGGGGGAAATGAGGAGGCCACTATACTGCGTGGGGGAAATGAGGGGGCCACTATACTGCGTGGGGGAAATGAGGGGGCCACTATACTGCGTGGGGGAAATGAGGAGGCCACTATACTGCGTGGGGGAAATGAGGGGGCCACTATACTGCGTGGGGGAAATGAGGAGGCCACTATACTGCGTGGGGGAAATGAGGAGGCCACTATACTGCGTGGGGGAAATGAGGAGGCCACTATACTGCGTGGGGGAAATGAGGGGGCCACTATACTGTGTGGGGGAAATGAGGGGGCCACTATACTGTGTGGGGGAAATGAGGAGGCCACTATACTGCGTGGGGGAAATGAGGAGGCCACTATACTGCGTGGGGGAAATGAGGAGGCCACTATACTGCGTGGGGAAAATGAGGAGGCCACTATACTTCGTGGGGGAAATGAGGAGGCCACTATACTGCGTGGGGGAAATGAGGGGGCCACTATACTGTGTGGGGGAAATGCGGGGGCCACTATACTGCGTAGGGGAAATGAGGGGGCCATTATTTTTCCAGGACTTATTAACATGACTAACCCTTTTTATAATCTCAAGCCAATATTGCAAACATATAGAAGCCAGTCACGACTCTATACCTATATAACGGTGCCACCTTGCAGATATTACAGAGCTTAGAGACCATACAATGGTGTAGTCCAAGCAGTAGTGACAGTACTATAAGGACACCCGCACACTGTACCCACCACTCATAATTGCCAATAAAATTGTGAAAGCCACGCAGCCGGGATCCTTATTTACAAGGCCGTATACAATGCTACCCTTACAATTGCAGCAGACCTATTTCTTCTGAAATTTTCCGTGTACAAGAGTACCAGAGCTGTGGTGTCACAAAGCCAAACTTCTGACTCAAATTCTGACTCCTCTAATTTTCCATATTTTGACGTCCGCTCCGATTCCTTCATAAATTACTGTTTCTGATTAATTATATTACGTAATATATTTATCTCTATTACACAGACCAGTCATATTAATGTGACCACCGCCTACTTTTGACGTCAACGTTAAATAATCAATCTCAGAAGGTACGTGTCATCAGCCATCTGGGTGCACTCATCATTGTGGAAGGCACGATGGATCCACACAAATATGCATCTATCCTTGCGGACCATGTTCACCCCTACATGCGAATTGTCTTTTCTCAGGATGATGGCATCTACCAGCAGGACAATGTGACGTGTCATAAAGCTCGCAGTGTACGTGTGTGGTTTGAGGAGCACCAGGATGAGTTTACCGTACTCCCTTGACCAGCAAATTCCCCGAACTTGAGCCCAATCGAGAATCTGTGGGACCACCTCGATTGGGTTGTTCGTGCCATGGATGCTCAACCGCATAACCTAGCGCAGCTGGACATGGCACAGGAGTCGGCATGGCTCAACATCCCAGTGATCATCATCACAACATTCTCTCTCTTCTTGCATGTCTCGCAGCGGTCCGCTCTACCAAAGGTGGTTATTCTGGCTTTTGGCAGGTGGTCACATTATTGTGACTGGACTGTGTATACGATAAAATAAAACAAAGTAGAAAACAAAGATAGTGCCAGATGACTTAGACTCGAATTAAATTATCCAGAAAATGATAGACAATGTCCAGAAACAGTGTCTAAAGAAGGACATCAGTTAGGGTGGCTGATTCATTACAACGGACCGTGCTCATGCTAATGAAGCAGAATCATGGCTAGAAGAACATCTGTTGCTTCTTGAGGATTGTGGTAAGGATGAATCCATAATACAAGGACACTTAAGGCTTGAGAAAGATTTCAGTCTATTCCATGACAGAATGGCGACTTGGAGAGCAGACCTTTGAGTCTTATAAGGGGCTGTTCACATCGCCAAAAATTAAGAGAAATTTGAGATGGAAATCTCTTGCAGATTCCTCATTTACTGGCCGGTCTCATGAGTCAGTCGTGGTAACTTTGACAAGATCGAGCAGGTCGTTTATTTTTTTTATTATTCTACCTGAATCTCTGCCTTCTACTGAAAACAATAGGCTTCAAAATTAGTGCCAGACTCTGCCATGTGAATATACCCTAAAAGAGGTTAGTGATTGTGATAATTCAAGATGGGAACAGGATGCAATGGCGTTGAGAAAGAAGAGCTCAAGCAAGATCCTCAGATGATCCAGACAAAATCAGAGCCATGCAGGAAGAGATGGAAGTTTCTTATGAGATTCAACATTCAACAGCTGGCCGGGATGAACACTTTGGAAGAAATGGTCCAGATCATTTTTATATAGGGCCTTGGTTTCATAGAACATGACTTATACACTATGGGGAGAAAAATGCTAGGACATTCCATTTAATCACTGGTGTCTCATTCCATCCCATTGCCACAGGTCTAGGCACAGCAACTCACACCAAACCCTGTCAAGTTACAGAGCAGGGCAAGGCCACATTAACCATAGGGCCAACAGGTCGTAGGGACCCCCTTGGGACAGTCCTGCAGCTATCCAGCTCTTCTGGACTGTCCCACTATAATACGACTCCAACTCCTGATGTCCTGGGAGCAGTAGGTGCGATGTAGTGATATCACATATATCAGAAATAGAAGAAGGGAATTAGTGTATTAGTTTTTTTTCTTTGTTTGATATATACTTTTGGGGGTAACCGAAAGGGGATATGAAACTGTAAAGGTAATTGGAGGGGAACACAAAACTGTGGGAGCACCCTGAAGGTAGACATTATATTGAGGGAGAAACCTGGAGGGGGATATTTTATTTTGGGGACAACCTAGAGGGAGACATTATAATGTAAGGCAAAATGGAGAGGGACATTATAATATAATTAGAGATGAGCAAACAGTAAAATGTTCGATATTCGTTTCGAGTAGCCCCGCAATATTCGACTACTCGAATCGAATATCGAACCCTATTATAGTCTATGGGGGGGGGGGGAATGCTCGTTTCAGGGGTAGGCAACGTTCAATCAAATTATACTTACCAAGTCCACGAGTGAGGGTCGGGCTGGATCCTCCGAGAAGTCTTCTCTGTGCAGCGTCCCCGCGGCATCTTCCGGCTCTGAATTCACTCTGCCAGGCATCGGGCCTGGGCAGAGCCGACTGCGCATGCCCGCGCTACAAGAAAATGGCCGCTTTGTCTGTAAGCGGCCATTTTCTTGTAGCGCGGGCATGCGCAGTCGGCTCTGCCCAGGCCCGATGAATGGCAGAGTGAATTCAGAGCCAGAAGACGCTGCGGGGACGCTGCACGGAGAAGACTTCTAAAGGTAGGAGAAGAACCAGCGTTGATTGGCCGACTGTATAGCATTGGGCCAGTCAATGCTGGTTCTGCATCAAACTTTTCCATTCGAATAGCGAGTGGTACTCGATCGAGTACGAGTATTTCGAATACCGTAGTATTCAATCGAATACCTATTCGATCGAATACTACTCGCTCATCTCTAAATATAATGTCTGAGGGGCCACTGGAGTGAGACTGGTTAATATCTGAGGGGCCACTGGGGGGGGACAGGTTAATGTCTGAGGAGCCACTAGGGGGGACAGGTTAATGTGTGACCCGACTGCAGGGGCATTTGATTTTGTGATTGGCCACTGAGGGGCATTATATTGTAGGGGAACAGTAAGGAGGCATTATATTGTGTGAGGACCAGAACAGGAGAGAGATTCCCACTGGCTTATGTGAGTGGGACCATCGTATTTCTCAGTACTACTTTGTGTACCATATCCTGCATGTTTTTATAAAGAGCGTCAATACAAAACTGCCAATACTGCGCAAGTCTGTATAGTCTGTATAGTACTGTGCCGGGGACTTTACACTATAGGTGCACCTAATACCCTGAAACATATGGTACTTTATACCTAATATTAGAAATTATTATTTAGTGTCTAATACATACTGGTGACTCTTACAGTTTTTTTTAGGCTGTAAACAAAAATGGATTGAAAGTAGGGGGAAAAAAATTCCACATTAAGTTTTGGCTAAAATAAATGTAAGTACATTCCACACTGTGTGAACACAGCCTTGGCTTACTTTATAACTAAATGGCAACTGATTGATTCGCCCGGCTATTACACATTGAAACCTTAACTTTTGCATATGATATATACCTACCTATATAGCCTTCATTTAGTGCTTAAAGGAAAGACTTTCTATTGGTTTTTTTTCCCTTTCACTTCCTATTGACCCTACAAAAGGCCATTACAAAGTGGTGGCCAGTTCTGTGTTTAGAAACAAGGGTAAGCGTAACCCTGCAACGTTCCTTCCCATTCATACTAGTGATTGAGGTCAGAGGAGAGAAGAGAGACCACAGAGGAGTCCCAAGAGATTTGTACTGACCTTTCCGGCTGTCGATGAGAAAGGCCATCTCACGCTATACTATTTTCCAGTTCTGCTCCAGTAATCTCTATATAATAACTGTCATGTGGAGACACCTTTATGTAATGTGCATGTTCTTGTTACCGAACAGAAAAAAAACAATGCATCCTAAGGCTTGGAGAATATCTGGGACATAATATTTGGACTACTTGAACATGTCGTGGCTATAGGAGAAGCTAGTAACTATTGTTAAAAGAGGGGGACGTGCAACCTCAACTTAGTTACCTAATAATGTACCTTCAACTTTACCTCTATGGTACCATGAAGTGCAGTTTTCCTATCTTTGGCACTAAGGCGTATGAATTCATTCCAAAAAAATCCATAAAGACATATTATTTTAGAAGTGATCCCTATGAACAAACCTGGAGATCTGATGGTATATGGGCGAATTCTCACGTAGCAGATTTTGTTTCAGAAAGTTCTACGAGAGTTCCATTTGTCTGAACTGGGCTTACAGAAATCCATGTGCTTGAGGTCAATATAAGCCCATTCTGCAGACTCTCTGCTATATGTGGAGAAACTATAAGGACTACTATTGAGAAAAATAAGAAAAAGCAAAAATAATAAAATATATAATAATATTCAAAGTTTTAGATGTATCAAAAAAACAATGACATGAGGGGAAGGATGTCGGGGATTTCAGTGCCCTCCACCCCAGGGCACTTGTAATGCTGATGGAACATCTGCCGACAGTCAAAGCAGTGAATACAATTTCTTTTCTCATAAGGGAAACAATTGATATTTCTCCCACCGTGTTCTTATCGTTGTGCTGGACTGTAGAAACGTGCCGAGAATGGTTAGCTACAGCAGGAGAGCATATAGGAGGTATAGGGATGTTCCACATACTGAATATACCGTACACTATGAAATAAAGGATTCATAAAGTTATGGATGGAAGTTTTGCAGGGCTTACATTTGATTTTCCTACATAGATATGGCAGACAAATGTAGCCTGTTAATGCAGAACACGAGCATTTTCCCTATATATTTAATGTAGAGAAAATGCAAACGCTCAATACGGTTTTTTTTCTGCAGTATTTTTTTTTTTATAGCTGTGTTTCTCTACATAGGGCCTTAGCCTTAAAGTAAATCTCCACCTTCACGTTTTTAAGGTCTATATGTTTGTGGTGATTAATCTGTTATGACTGTGTTCACATGTGTTTTTATATACCAACCAAAAAGTACATATTAGCTAAAACGCACTGGTTAAACACAGCCTAAAAAAGCTGCAACTCCAAATGACTAGTATAGATGCTCACCGAATGGCCACTTTATTGGAGACACCAGACCTTTTATGATTGGAGCTTTGCTGCATGAAAATCAGACCTGTTACCCCGGGGTGCAGAATAAAAACACATAGGCACATATTCCATAATGTAAAATAATTTCCTGGTCATAGGAATTCAGATTTCTTTTGTACAACGCTGATGGGATCAGACTTGACGCAAAAGGCATGAGTCAATGAATACGAAGTATGTAGATAATATCCAGCTCACCCTTGTATTCTTTTCACCAAGTCAGGATGCACGCAACACGGGTAGACTTTGACCAGTTGGAATAGAATACAGATGAAAAGAAGCATGGATCCAGCATCAGCCAAGTGGTGAAAAATTAAATTTAACTTTTATTCGATTTCCATAAAAGTAGTCATCACATCTATAGGGAGTATAAGACAGATGTAGGGTATAACATGGCATGAGGAAGTAGCAACTTAAAGCTCTGAAACGCGTAGCCATGTTATACTCTACATCTGTCTTATACTCTCGGTGGATGTGATGACTACTTTTATGGAAATCGAATAAAAGTCACCCCTCGGCTGATGCTGGATCCATGCTTCTTTTCATGAGTCAATGAACCCTGTTAGGGTCCATTCACACAGAGTTTTTTGGCGCTGATTTTGATGCTGAATCCACATCAGAATCCACGTGGAAAAAAGCCTCCCATTGACTTCAACGGTTTCCTTTTTCTGCTAGCCAATGGGAACCCATTGAAGTCAATGGGAGGCTTTTTTTTCAGCACTGAAATGCCACACCAAATTCCTTACTATTTTCATCCGTGTGAATAGACCCTTAGGTGCCGACAGTTCAGACTGGTGGAGTACTAGTGTTTGGTGGCGCCTGTGGATGGACGCTTGGACAATAGGGCTTATCTAAACATTGTAGCTGATTAAGTTCATCCCTTTATGCCAAAAGGACAATGTGTCTTGCCACGAGGTTTTATAGTCATGGATTAGTTCCAGGAATATAACACCAGGAGAAAAAAAATTTAAGACTGGTATTTCCTATGCCAGTCTTAATAAAGTTCCTGAAGGATGCAAGACACGCCTGGATTATTAAAAGGAACTGGCGTAGATAACATGTATAACTCATGCCAGTTTTCTGGTGTGAGATATAATAAATTTGTTGGGCCAAGATGTCCTGTCTTGCTCTCCAGTCCATTCTGCCAACTATTGCAAAAAGTTGCAAGTAAGGTGCAGAATGAAATATGTGGCGAATCTTTGGCACAACAAAGGGCAGGGCACAAATTTGCTAGAAAAATTGTGTAGATGGGCTAATATCTTCCCCCAGTGCAATTTCCTTTCTTCTCTGGCCTTCTGTCACAGATCTACATGAATACAGTATTGGGTAGAATATGTCTTTTCCTCCATTATCATCTTCAGCTCTCCTACCTGGGCCAATATTCCTAATAAATACCTAATAAAATGTATACCATGATGACCTGCTTAGGTTCCCAAGCCAAATGGCTTCCGATGCTTCACTAGATTGTTATCTCTAATAAACTGCCCATTCAGCGTAGATTTGCAGCTATCACTAGGGGGAGCATACAGCAGATTGTTATATTTTCATTAGTGACTTCTATATACAGAAAGTCAAGAGCCGTCTGGACTGTGCCAAATCCTCATGGATTCAGCCTCAAAATCAGCAGCAAATTCCACCCTCAATCCGAATTGGGATAGAAGCAGAAATGAGTGTCCTACTTGATCTTGACGCAGAACCCGCAGCACAAGGCACTCCGCTGATCAGCCCATTCATCTGAGCATGGTCAATGAGTGAAAACCAGGGCGGAAAGCCGGAGGGACAGAAAGTGGAGAGGAATACTAGGAGGAAGTCTGCCTCAAACTCCTCTTCCTTTCTTCCGTATAAACATTCCTTTATAACTGGGCATTCCCATTCCCGTTGTTAATAGGAATTTGACATTTTTGGGGTGCGTAGGGACAGTTAACACAGAACTGTCAAGTTCATACATTTTCAAGAGGAATGGCACAAAACAAGAGAGTAGAAAGTAAAGATCTTTGATGGATTTGTAACTATGTAGTGCAATGTAGCAGTGAGTCTGCCAGAGGAGAAGCGGATCTTTGCTGTGATATTAAATGTTCATTTGTCATAAATATCGACAGGGGTTATCCAGTGAGGACTTAAAGGGCTTCTCTTCTATTTACAGGTCTTGGCTGACGTCGCAAGTCTCAGCAGTGACCTCTGCTTCAATGGCATGTACTGTAACTGAATGACTTCAGCAGAATTTTTTTTATTTTATTCTCCCTATTTAAAAGGAGTTGGAAACCCCTTTAAGGGTACGTCCCCATGTAGCGGTACACAGCAAAAAGCGATATGGGAAAAACCGCATTGCGGTTTTCCCACAGCACTTTTCATAGAAAGTCCTCTGCGGGCTTTCTGCTTACATTATACTTATAGGGAAACTGCCGGCGTTTTCCTAGGTATAATTGACATGCTGTGATTTCCGAAACCGCTACAGTTTTGAAAACAGTAGCATGTCTGCTGCGCATATAAATAAATATATCGATATAAATTACAGACATTTTACCTGCAACTGAAATCTATGACTGCAAAATTGCATGCAACTAGTTACCAAAGGTCCAACAATATTGGATTTTATTCCATTGTTTTATCACATTGCATTAGATTACAGGTCTCAAAGCAAACCATTGCAAGCAATCGCCATGTCCCTGACTACTTTATACTTAAAAGGAAAAAATAATTCAGGAATTTTATTTATAAATCTGTATTATAATATATATATATATATATATATATATATATATATATATATATATATATACATACATATAATAAATGTATTAAATATAAATATATATATATATGTATATATATAACATATATAAATATAATAAATAAAATAAATATATATATATATATATATATATATATATATATATATATATATATATACTCCTTTCCAGCTGTCACAAGCTTTATACAGCGCAACATCTCAACACTGGTTTAGCTGCTGAAAAAAAAAAAACAATCTCTATCAAACAGTAGGCGGTCATGGAGAGCAAACAGGCATTAAAGTTCTTTTCTAGTTGCCAAAAATGACAGGATGTAGGGCTGAATATATTCACCGGGCCACGCGCTGTATGATGATAAAAATGGAAACAATCATCTTTAATTTTTGAGGGAATAATATGAATAATTCTACGACTGGATAAACATATTCCCTAAAATAAACTGCGGAGACAAAACCCACTGGAGCATAATTTAATATAAAGTGAATCAAAAGATATAAAAACCTACATCAAGATAAAAACACGACAAGTGACAAGATAAAATCGATTCATTTTGAGAACATTGTAGTAAAAGGTGAAGTGAGGAAATTAAGTTTGGGCAGCAATATGCTTCCAATAACCCCTAACATCAGGCGCATGATGCTCGGATGATACCGACGGATATTTCCATTGGATCCTGAAGACTGAGAGGTATCAAAGCTGTATAATGGGAAAATTGTTCTGAGTATCATAAGAATGGCAGACAATCACATCTAGGGTTCAACATCAATTCTAATTGTTGTCGGCATCTGAGAGTACTATGGATATATCGCAGATACTAATGTATACAATAAATGGCTACTCTGACTTTGGAGGACTTCGTCTAGAAATCTTTCCATAATGGTATATGACTGTATTACGTTTCATGTGAACAACACTGAAGGAATTAGTCAGAATCCCTCATCTTTCTGATCTATCCTTTTGACCTTTTTCCTTTGACCTTTTTATACGTTTTGTCTTATTTTGCTGTTTATTATTTCACACAGGCAAAAAGTCTGTTGTAAGCCAGAAAACATCCGCAAACAGATAAGCAGGCAATGCTGCGCTGGAATCTCATTGCAGGTTTATTTTTATACTATTAAGTTCACACGTAGTTTTTTGGATTGGAACCTGAGGCGTTCCGATCCAAAGACCAGGTAGCCGCGACTGAAAGCTGGTGCACTACATCGGCATCTAGCTGCGCACTCCCCTCCAGATTAGGCCTAGTCCAGAGGAGGGAATGTCTTCAGGTCGAATTGTGAGGCAAAATGGCCTAAAGAATGAGCACAAGCCAGCTCCCGTAAAAAAATCCTGAGTGGCTTCCATTGATTTCAATGGGAGACGTTTTTTTGGTCAGGATTTTGAGACGAATACGGCCTCAAAATACTGACCAAAAACCTCCGTCTGAACTTACCCTAATAGTCTACCTATCCTACCTTAACATCTTCCTTACTAACACATCAGCAGCCAATTAAATCCTAGTGTTGCTAAATTAAAGAGGTTTTCCTGACATAAAAGGTTTTGTACCAAAGGGGTTTTCCAGGGATTAAAGGAATTTTCTTAGGAATGTCACTAAGAGTAGAGTTTTAAAGATTTTCCTTATCCATCTTATTGGTGATAGTCTATTGTCTTGAATGGTTACCAATGGATATGTCCATGAATGTAGGAACTTTCTATGGTCTGGCACTTGTCAGTAACCCAGCCATGATTTCCTTACGTGTAACGTCCCTGCATGATTTCCTTACTGTGGACAGGTTGTCATGGCTGGGTTTCTGACAAGTGTCAGACCATAGAAAGTTCCTGCATCCATGGTTGTATCCATTGGCTACCAGTCAAGACAATAGACTGTCACCACGAAGATGGATAGGGAAAGTCTTTAAAAGAGAAAATCTTAAAAATAAAAAATAAATCAAAATTTTTAATTACTTGTATTTGCAAAAATATTGTACAGGAAAGTCAGAGCTCCAGAGGTCAGAGGCTTGTATGAGGTGAAAACGTCTTTCCTTTCAGGATCAAAGAGGGAACATCACAAAGTGGATATTGTGTGCACTATATACAATTTAGTCTATATACTATATATCTGATCATGGAGGGGCTGAGAGCTGAATACTACCTGGATCCGCTGTTTAGAGGTGCCTTTGATCAGTGTAGTATACATCGTATGGAACTGGAAGCAGTTGGCCCTGTAACATGTATAGTGGTCTGTGCCGGTACTGCAGCTCAGCTTCCATTTTACTAAGGCTAAAAAAAAACTAAAAAATTGTTTCCAAAGACGGGGAATGTTATATATCATTACAAAGCTTTATGGGAGCTGGGTTCAGCAGACTTTAAGTTGTGTTGATATCTTCCCCCATTCCAGAGATATTGGTGCCGTTAGTTTTGGGTACCAATATCACTGTACTGTCAGGGGGTCAGCCATCTAGCTCAGCATCATGGACAGAACACTTGCATACTCTTACACTGTGAAAGGGATGTTCCACATTGCCTAAACTGTAAGACTGGCCCCTCTGACAATACGGGGATATCTGTAGCAGAAAATAACATCACCGATATCTCTGAAACGGGGAAGAAACCCTCAAAGATGACAAAAGGTTTCGGCACATGGACAGCTTGTAATGGTATATAACAGGCCCTGTCTTAGAGAACATGAAAGATCCTCTTTAAAAGTATAGTTTTCCAGTTAAAGGTGAAGTTTGGGCTTCCAACCCCTACTTTACCCCAATGATGGACAATCACGTATTGGACATTGACAAGTCTGATACATATATAGAAGTAAAACCGATGCCAGTAAACACGTAAGATGTTATGTCTAGGGTTTTCTTCTCTTTTGATGACATACTAAATCAATGACAATTCTCAATCTACACAGTATTAAGGAAGAAAGCAACTTCCCAGCAAAGTACCTTAAGATACTAGAATGTATTGCAAATAAGATAATCTTTTATTTGCCTGAGGGCAGAGCCTCCAGCGAGTCTGACTCCGAAGAGCATAAATGATGCAAGTGAATCTCAGTCATACAGTGCTAGTGATTAGAGGGCTCATGGTAAAGGTACAGCTGCATGCAATGTACAGAGGGATAAGACTGGAAATCTCCTAATGGTAATGCACAGCTGCTAGCGCGCCCTCTCACAAGACGTCTTAGAACACGTCTGATCTTACACTACACAAATAAAGCAATCTTATCTACGTCGATATGGCTTACAGATTCTTGCACCCAACAATGGGCCATCGGTCACCCCAGAAAATATCTAATGTCACTTATGAATCCTCTTTTTTTCCTGCAGCTATTGACCAAATGTATTCATGCTAACAATCCACCTGCTGTTTTTTTTTTTTTTGCTGTGACATTTCTGATTCAGCTAAAGTGAACACAGATTGCCCATAACCGAAAAAAAAAGAGGCATACATATATATGTATGGGCAACCTCGACTGTCACATGGTGTTAGAGAAGGATAAAGTGGCAAGAGCATCTAAAGTGTCCCATCATATCATGCTCTATACACCCCATTGTGGATAGACCTCAGTCTAATTACAGGCTAAATTCTTTACTCTATCCAGACTCCACTCTTGCATGTATGTTAGCAGAAAAAGGAACCCATTGAAGTCAATGGGAGGCTTTTTTTTTCAGCGCTGAAATTCCACACCAAATTCCTCACCATTTTCCTCCATGTCAATGGACCCTTAAGGAGCTTTCACACGGGCAAAATGGCTCGGAATCTGGTGCGACTCCGTGCAGGATTGCTACCAGAATCCGCGCGGTTAAAAAGCCTCCCTATAGAAGTCTATTGAGAGGCTTTTTAACCGTGCGGATTCTGGTGGTAATCCCGCACGGAATTCACACAGACACCGTATGAAAGCTCCCTTAGGGTGCATTCACACTACGGATACGCAGACTGATTCTGAACGTTAAAACACGTTCAGAATCAGCGCGTATAAAGCAGATCCCATTCATTTCAAAGGGAGCCAGCATACGAGCGCTCCCATTGAAGTGAATGGGAAGCGCTCGCGTGTACGGCTCGGATTGAGCCGAGCACCGGGCCCCTTCACACAGCGAGCCGTACACGCGAGTGCTTCCCATTCACTTCAATGGGAGCGCTTGTAGAGAAAAAAGCAGCCCATTCATTTTAATGGGGAGCGCTCATATGCCGGCTCCCATTGAAATGAATGGGATCTGCTTTATACGCGCTGATTCTGAACGTGTTTTAACGTTCAGAATCAGTCAGCGTATCCGTAGTGTGAATGCACCCTTAGGGAGCCTTCACACGGAGTAAACGAGCGTGTATTTTTGCAAAATACACGTGTAAAAATAAGACTCCCATTGACTTCAATGACATTTTACCGGCGTATTTTTACAGGCGTATTTTTACACGTGTAAAAAATATCATTGAAGTCAATGGGAGTCTTATTTTTACACGTGTATTTTGCAAAAATACATGTGCGTTTACTCTGTGTGAAGGCTCCCTTTGATAGTTTTGTTTGAGAAAGTGACTTGTTAGGGCCTGTTCACACGGATTAAACGCAGAAAGAACAGAAAAAAGGTCCCATTGACTGTAATGAGCTCCATCGGGTGTCAATCATTTTTTCACAGAATCGCTGACCGAAAAATTTGGGCTTGCCGGACTTTTTCGCATTGGATTTCTGATGGATTCTGCGCTGGTGGCCTCGACGCAGATGTGAACGTAGCGTTTATGTCCTAAGTGGTAGGCGGCATGTATGTATAATACACAAGGATAGTAATACACACTATACTAGACTCAAGACTAAATGTTTAATTTATAAATGATTTATTTAAATTTAGATTTTATTTATTAAAAATTAAAAAGTATTGCATTCCTTAAAGGGAACCTCCAGTTATACACAACTTTTCATTAATTAATAGTACAGGTGAAAATAAGAAACTTTGTAATACATCGTATTAAAGAAATATGTTTTCTTCCCCACTTATTTTCTCCCTATTAGTCTATAAAAGGGAGGAGGTTTGGATAATACACTCAAATAGTTGCTGCTGTTACATTCTGCTTTTTTTTTATTTTTTTTAAGGTTTTCATTTGTTTTTTTTTAACAATAATGGAAACAATAAAAGGAAAAACATGTGATCCTTGTCAAATACAATGTGGAGTTTCTTGCTTTTATAACACAGCTAAGTTGTAGATAATAGGCTGATAATACACAGAATGAGGCAATAAATCAATTAACTAGCTGCCAGAAGAATCCAACACAACTCCTCCCTGCTCCATAGACTTTTATGTGTGTCGCTGAATAAAGAGAAGGATATCATGTAAAGAAGTAGTCAGACTGAAGAGAAGGAGCAGGAAAAGAGCTCAATAAGTGATGAAGGAAACAGGAATCCTTAATAAGATATAGTACAAAGTTTCTTATATTTAATGCACTATCCATTTATGAAAAGTTATTTATGACTGGAGGTATGCCTTAAATCTAGACCAATGAACTTCTATATACCTAAGCAAATCCCACTGTACTACTTTGCCTTGGCAGCAATTACTGACCCAGTTCCAGACCATCAATTGACTTTATATATCAGACAGTCAACTCTTAACCCTGCAAGGATGGACTGGGGAATTGGGGGGAACTGGCTGTAACTACAGTGGGGCTTCTATAAAGACAGGCAATGTTTCAGTTTCCTGAACGCTGTCTACACAGTGCTCAATGAGTGCAATGAGTGAGAGTATACCACTATGGAGCTGCCATGATGCATGTGATCATGTAATCTGCCGGGATCAGTAACTGTAAGAGCAGCTAGGTCCTAAAGGGTTAAGATAAGCTCTGCAGTTATGGTTAGGATGCTGCAATCCACCTGTAAATGTATCAGCCCCCACAAAATCCTGTTAAAATGCCCCTCCCCCAAAGGTCTATTATGACGGTGCTTCCGGCAGTGCTAAAGACAAAGTTTGCAGAGTTTTACTCTGCAGACTTTCTGCTTCAATTACACCTATAGGGAAACCGCCGGCGTTTCCATAGCTATAATTGCAATTTCCAAAACCGCAAATCGTGTCCGCAGCATGGATTTTAATGCAAAGTAGGGATGAGATTTGCTGGAATCCCATCCACTTTTCTGTGATTGTAAAACACCACATGGGGCCCTGGCCTTAAATTTTTTTTAGTGTTTTATACTAATAAAAAAACCAAACAAACCATGAAATATGTTTACCTTCCTTTTCTGAATATTTCTAGATTTATTTATTTTTTAAAAAAACATGCAAAATTAAAAATAACATAAAAAATAAAGTCCTATGTGTTGCCGAAAAAAGCCACAAAATTATTTGAATAACCCGAACAAAAAAAAAAAAGTTATAGCCTTCAGAACGTATGTACGAAAAAAAAAAAAAACATATCTGGCCCTGTACCAGGTAAATTTGTCCGGTCCAGTGGTTAAACAAGTGGTTTTGCAATGACTAAGAGTTCACACGGTTTTATGGACCGCATTTTGATGCGGAATCCGCCTCAGAATCTGGCTCCAAAAAACGCTTCCAATTGACTTCAATGGGAGCCGTTCACTTCTTTTTTCCGCTAGTGTTTTTTTTGCCACTCACGAAAAAAGAAGCGAGCTACCCTATCTTGCCACTCCCTCCCGACTAGGCCCATTCATTTGGGCCTAATCCGGAGCGGAACGCCGTTACTAGATGCCAGTGCACTGTACCGGCATCCAGTCGCGGCTGGTTGTTTTTTGGATCGAATTCCAAATAACCCAGTGTGAACTTACCCTTAGATGCCACAGTCACACTTGGCCTCTCATAGTAATTGCCTAGCCACATCTCGAGTCCAATAAGAATAACGTACATACACGGCATTCAGTATTTAGTAACTTTTGTAGAAAACATACATGGAAGTAATTTTGCATAAAGGGTTAAAAGACAAACACGACTATATCATAAATGCTAAGTGAATGGGCTAGTGCCATGACCAGAGTTACCAATGTGCTGCAACCACCTGGCAGCTGGGAAGTTTACAGCATGTTTGGAGAATGAAAGGCCAATTAATTAAAAAGTCCATTAGCATAGAATTACTCTCTAATTAATCTCTATGTCTGTACTTTTCTCTAAAGATGCCAGTTATTGGAGTCTCATCTGGTTACTAAAAATCATGAGAATTATTGAGCTGACATTGTGGTTATGGCCATTTCACACAGGACACTTACGTTCCTCTAATATTTCGGTGCGGTAAGATTTTTGCATCACAAATGTTCCTAATGTCATTCTAATGAAACCAGAGCCATGCTTAAGGTCTCTCCCCGCTGAAGCAGAATACAAAGCGTATCACAATGTGGTTAGAAGAAACTCTAAGGAGACTGACTGCCCCTGGAATGTGCTATACAAAATGTCCGGATTCTACAGGACAAGCAATTTACATGTGGACGCCGCACGTTATACAAGGAAAGTCTTTAGCATAGACTGCAGAATCAAATTCATCTTAAGAAATATGTCATGTAGTGTCCTATGGAAGGAGGTTCATACCAAGGGAATCGCTCAGCAGAAAATGACCTATTATTTACATGAGTTTTCATGTCAATGTGTACCTGTGCAGAGTATTGGTCGTGGGGCTAGGTATCAACCCCCCCCCCTCCAAAAAAACCCGGAAAACCCTTTTTTGTTTACAGGGCTATGTGACAGCTCTTCGTAGGGGGGGGGGGAGTTGTAGTTTTTATTGCTGCCATTTTTGGAATGTACAACTTTTTGATTGCTTTTTTTTGCGGGAGGCGAGGTGACCATTCATTTCCTGTACAGCGCTCCGTGCAGGATACACATTTTTTTTATAGATGTGGACTTATAGGTTAACAGCAATATCTAATATGTGTATTTATTTTTTATTTACATTATTTAGTTTTGAAATGGGAACTTTTATAAAATTATTCTTTTTTTTTTTTAAACTTTTAAAATTTTACTTACATTTTTTTTTCCCATCCCACAAGGGGTATTGAAGCTGACATTGCTTGATCCCCTGTATAATATACAGCAACAATTCTGCATTGCAGTATATTGTGCATTCACTGCCTATGGATATTAGAACAAGGCTTTGGCTATTGGATGGCCTCTCGGCTGTCTTGGCAACTCCTTGGAAACCTCAGGGATCTTAGAAGGGGCGCTCCTTAACCACTGAGATATTATGATCACTGTTGATCATGGCATCTGAGGGGTTAACCTCTGCACTATTACAGAGCTGAGCATTAACTATATGCTTAGTGGGATGCGCTGAGTGGGAAGAGGATAAAATTGCCCCCCCCTAACTTGAGCCCCTGCTTTATTAGAGCCTTTAGGCTGGGTTCACATGGGTTTTTTTTGGAACGGATTTTGACTCCAATGGGAGGTGTTCACTTCCTTTTTCTGCAAGCGGGAAGAAAAAGGAAGCGAGTTGCCCTTTCTTGTCACAGATTTGACAGCGGAATCCGCCACAGAGTCTTTTCATTCCTTTTCCATTCTTTTGGGCCTAATCCGGAGCAGAATGCTGCGACTGGATGCCAGTGAGGTGCACCGGCATCCGGTCGCGGCTACCCATTTTTTGTACCGGATTCTGAGGCGGCCTTCATGTCAAAATCCGGTCCAAAAAACCCCGTGTGAACCAAGCCTTACTCCTGTAATCCAGTAATCTCAGCCTAAATAACAGTAGTGTGAGCCTACACTTATCATTGCCGTCCATTAATTTTTTTGCCTGGAAAATCAACAAGTTTTTGGGTGTTTAGCTTCCATCTGAAGTCCGATTAGATTGATGCCAGCATGGTGGTTTAGTTCACAAACAAATGTGTGGCTACATCTTATATGTAAGTCATACTGAGAATACATTTATTGTATACCGTACACTATCAGTATTAATACTTCTGCTACATCTGACACTGCTCACGAGTTCAGAATAGTAAGGTCCACCCAGAGAGGGCAATAACTATAATATCATTAAGGAGCTGTATACTCAAGTCACAACAAGTTACAGTAACACATAACAAGAGTCACATATGACACACACATACATAAAATACTTTGCAACCTTTAGTAAAAATTGTTCCTAATCCAGCTTGTGATACCAGAATTTACAGGTTATGCTAGGTGCACACTAGGCGTCCATCATTCAGGTCCCATGGAGACTACAACGTAGATGTGAACTCAGGCTTATGTGAACATTTTGTGTCATCTAACTGTAAATGTAAAGTAATTCTCCGAAAAATAATAAAAACATTCATCTAATGTTATTTTACTAAAGCACACCCGGGAACTTCATTCAGATCAGAACAGTATGCACTGGCTTGTTGCATTCATAGTTCTTAGTTTGGATTATGGGGATATTGTCACTCCTTAGGGAGAGACCACCTTGTAGGTGTGTGGAGTCTTACAAAGTCTTTGTAAGACTTGACACACCTACAAGGTGGTCTCTCCCTAAGGAGTGACAATATCCCCATAATCTGGTCTAGAAGTCTCTCACCTCTGCTAAATCAGTTCTCCTTAGGCTGTGCTGATGAGATCCAATCAGAACAAAACGGCGCTGTCCACAGTTGGGATGATACTGACTTGGCAAAATCCCGCATCATTGCAATAAAGGCTTGTTGGAAAGTCAGGCATGATGTTCAAGGAAGCTTCCCATAGAGGGCAGCATACAGAGGCAGTGTTTCCCTATTTACATCTTGGGAAACATATTTGCATATTCTTCCCATAGTTCTTAGTTTGGTCATACTTCTTCACCACCCACCCACAAAGCCGCCATCTTGTTGCAGTTCTTTATCACTCTATGGCAGCTAGTCTCTACACACCAGCAGAGCATAAGCAATCCACCATGGTATTCTACCATTTATTAGACTCAGATGAATGGCGGTATGAGTGGGATGTCTTGAGCCATGGCCTCTGCGGCTAAATCAATTATGGAATTCAAGACAAGATCAAGCAGGAGGCTTATCTTTTTCAGGTGTCATGCTCCGATCTCTGCCTCCCATAGAATACAATGGCAGAATCCACCTCAAAATCAGCAGCTGATTCCACCACTGCTATGAAGTCTACTGTGCACCACTATCTCTAACTTAGTGAAGGACAGCAGTACTGATGTCAATAAAGCACAAACCTTACTATTAGCTCCTGCAGCCTTTGTTTGCTTTGGCGTCTGCTTAACTATCACTTGCCACCCCCCCTTTCCATAGACTTCTATGGAGAGCTGTAACTTGATACCTGTATTTTAGTGAGCTAGCATTCTCGCTACTCTATGAAACAATGGACAGTCGGAGCGAAGAAAACCCCTTACTATTGTAGTACTAAAGTAAATAATATAGGAAATATCTTAAAGTGTGACTAAACATTTGATTTCATTATATTTGCATTATTAATAAATTGTTTGCTAACAAATGTATCTACTATCTGTAAAATCCTGAACTTCTTTATTCTTTACCTTGCTTTACTATTGAGAGCTGAAATCTGTAGACCACTTCCACTAGGTGGAGGGGTGTATGGACTCTTGTATAAAGCAGAGATGCTGAGGCAGGTTGGCAGAAGGGGCACTTCAGAAACACTTGTATCTCTGGCATTTTAAAACCTAGAACATTTGGAGTCATACGAAGAACTATATTCTCAGCTTTTATATTTCACCAATACCTGTAAAATGTTCAGAGAAATGACCAGTTATAAACACAGTGCAGATGAGATATTGAGAGCAGATGCAGCTCCATATACATACTGTATGTCAATCCTGACTCAGTTTTAAACTTGTGATTCCTTGGGAAATTTTACAGACAAAATTGCGATCTTGGTGTCATATGAGAATGGCCTAAGAGGTGCTGAGAATATCATCATTCATAGGTCACCAGATTCACTGATCTAGGATTTGCTATGCTGAAGAGGTCCAAAAGTCCGAAACAGCGCTGTCCATAGCTGGGAATCTGTTCCTTTTGGAATAGAAATACTAATTTGACAATTAAATCCGCATCATGATAGTAGACTTATTAACTGAGTCATGCATGATGTTAAGGAGGCTGCCCTCTAGAGGGCAGCATACAGAGGCACTGTTCTCCTAATTACATCCTGGAGAATAGATTTGCATATTTTTTACCCAGAATCCCTAGCGGAGCAGAAATGACTTGTAAGTCTCCGTACTGCCTATGTAGGCACACACTCTCCCTGATGTGTTCTAGGATTTATAATGCTCGATATATTACTTTCTAAAATGACCCACCCACTGCATCAGTTTCCCTGCCCTATACAAGAGCCTATACAGCTGTATACCTAGTGAAAGCAGTGTATAGATTTTAGTTTAAATAGAGACTCAAAGAAGAGAATAAAAAAAGTGCAGGAGAAGCCAAAATCCATTACCAAAGTGGATTACAAATTTTTTTTCTAGACAAAAATACTGCCAGAAAATCCAAAATTGATCAAAAGTTTAGCCACACTTTAAAAATTTAAACCAAGAAGGTTTTTTTTTTTCTAGTACAATTCTATTTACTTTTGTAAGGCTGTCCTACATTTTGATTTTAAGATAAAACACCTTACAAGCTAACGCTATGTCCACACTTGAAGAAACAAATGCATGCGGACCTGAAATACAGAAACACTACCCACTTAAAAGGTAGTTGCATGTGGAAACCTGCGGACCCCATAAGGTATAATGGGGTCTGCTGGGTTTCTGCCGGTTTTATAATGAAACTGGTGGAGAGAAATATCCTCCCTGTATGACTTTTCTCTCCAACGATTTTAAGCAGTGATTAAGGAGACTCCAACGCAAGTGTGAATCCAGCCTTAGTCTATGGCCCCACGGGACGATCCGCAGCGCTAAAGTGCGGCGGGAACACATCGCAGTTATTCCCGCAGCACTTTAAGCAGAACGTTTGCAGCGTTTTCCTCTGTGGACTTTCTGCTACAATTATATCTACGGGAATGCCGTTGGCATTTCCGTAGATATAATTGACATGCTACGATTTCCAAAAACGCGGCGGTTTTGGAAATTGTAGCGTTTCAACGCTGCGGTTTTAACCGCAAAGTGGACATGGGATTTGCATGAATCTTTTCCACTTTGCCTGTACTGTATAATGCTGCGATTTACGTGGCGTTTCTGGCCCGCGGGGCCCGGCCTTAGTCAGTATTTCGACATCATAAATCTATCTGTATCTCCAGTTATTCCTTTCTTTTAACCATTTGTCTTCCACCGGCTACAATGTTTGTACTTTATAAACAGTGTGTAAGGAGTCTTATATTGTTAATGGGAAAAACCCATTTGTAGAGACATTCAGACTGGCCATAGAGAAGGCAAAAGGAGGATTATGACTGTCTCTGCCTTCCTGGTAGGTGGATACACAGTGCTTTGTGATCTCTACATATACACAATAAACACCAATGTTACTTGTTATATTAGTCCATGCGATTGTGATACATCACATGTCAATCCCAGTAAGGGTCCATTCACATAGAGGAAAATGGTGAGGAATTTGGTGTGGAATTTCAGTGCTGAAAAAAAAAGCCTCCCATTGACTTGAATGTGTTCCTTTTCCTTAGCGCTGAAATTCCACACCAAATTTCTCACCATTTTCCTCCGTGTGAATGGACCCTAAGAGCTGCCCCAACATAATATCGCCTAGAGCAGGGGTGCCCAATACGTCGATCGCGATCTACTGGTAGATCGCAAAGGACGTATGGGTCGATTGCGGGATGCAGGGATCCCCGGTGTCTGTTTGTTCACAGCGCAGGCTGAGAGTCATCTCCGGACACTGGCAGGTGGGGCTACCGCAGCCCCAGCCTGCCAGTGTCCAGAGATAACTCTCAGCCTGCGCTGTGAACAAACAGACAGCGGGGATCCCTGGGCGGCCACAGAACGCCGCTGTCTCCTGCTCTCACGATCCGCCTGCCCCCGCCCACATGCATGCCCCGCCCACAGACACGCCCACTCACAAGCCTGCCCGGTTCCGCCCATAGGCCCGCCCAGGCCCCGCCCTAGTAGATCTTTTGCCTTGGTCAGCTAATAAAGCAGCTCACAGGCTGAAAAAGTGTGAGCACCCCGGCCTAGGGGTGCTCACTCACAAAGAGGACAGCCAGTGGCGTAACTACCACCATAGCAGCGGTAGCAGCTGCCACAGGGCCCGGGGCATCAGGGGCCCGGTGACAGCTGCTACCGCTGCTATCATTATTCTCGGAGGTCTTTTCGGACCCCCGAATACTTTCCACCAACAGGGGGCCCCGAAGCTGCAGCAACGGCTGAGACACAGGAGCTGCAGCTCTGGCTCCTGTCAGGGCTTCAGGACGCTCCCCCTCTCTCCCCCCTCCCTTTCTCTGCTGTCCTCTGCCCACCAATGAGAGGAGGAGGCGGGGCTTATCCCTGCCGAGCTCCTGCCGTCCTGCACTGGAGAAAGAAGGAAAATGAAACTGAAGCTACACAGGTACATACTGGGGTTACTTATTAATGTCAGGCATATGGGGGGATTACTTGTGTTTTAGTAACTCCATGTGCCTCATATTAATAGAAGTTAACCCCATCATCTCCCTGACATTAACCCCTGTGTGCCTCACCATAAGAGTTACTGATATGTGAGACATATGGGGGTAATAGTAATGAAGATACTTTATTATTACCTCCATGTCTCTCACATATCAGTAACCCTTATGGTGAGGCACACATGGGTTAATGTCAGGGAGATGATGGGGTTAACTTCTATTAATATGAGGCACATGGAGTTACTAAATTGTAATGCACAGGGCCAGATTTTTTATCCACAATTTGTCCTGGTATAGCGGTCAGCGGGTGACGTGACAGTATTTAGTCCTGTAGGGGCCACTAAGGGACATAATACTGTGTGCAAGGGCCACTATTGGGTATAATACTGTGTGCAGGGGCCACTATTGGGTATAATACTGTGTGCATGGGCCACTATGGAACATAATAGAGCGCGCAGGAATGCGTAGGAGGGACTCGGTCGAGATCTTCAGTGTCGGGGGGGGGCCCCATGTCAAAAGTTCGCCACGGGGCCCCGCCATTCCTAGTTACGCCACTGAGGACAGCATATTATTTTAATCTTTTTTAACCATATCCCTCATTATGGCTATAATGACAATACGAAACCACATTACATTGCTTATTATTTTTATATAGCAATAATATTTAAAAGAAAATAAATAAACAAATAAAGAATTTTTTATATATATATATATATATATATATATATATATATATATGAATTTTAATATATATATATATATATATATATATATATATATATATATATATATATTAAAATTCCCCAATTAAAAATATTTCTACAAAAAAATTGTACAAAAATAAATCTGTCGAATTTTGCAAATATTATTTGAATGGGTTATTAATAACTACAACAAAAGGTGATCGCCATCAGATGAACATGTAGTAAAAAAAAAAAAATCACTATAACAAAATACCCCGGTAGTGAAAGGGTTAAGCCATCCATTGAGTTGTCATAAACATGAACTAATCAGCCGCATTGAGATCCCTGCTCAGAAAAATAGCATTTTACAGACAATGACCCTACATCCTTCCTACAAGGCAGCAGTCTGCACATTTCTTTATTCTCCCCGTCAGCCTAATCTTCTGCTACATCTAAGACGGGTTATGTCTGAGCATGTGATGTTTTGAAATTTGTCAATTTCTTGGTTTATTTTTTTCTTAAAGACTTGCAAATCTTGAGGGACAATTTATTTCAAGATGTTGCTGAAAATATCTAGTGACTGACTGAGTGTCTCCGGTGGCTCATCTTGGTGCTATTGTGCACCGCCATCTGTTAAGAAATGTATCCTCTTGTCTTTTGGTTCGAGACCACAGATGGAAAGTTTCCTCTTGCCTGATAATGCTGACAATAACTGCCAACAGACGCTTATTCCTGGTCAATGGTCTTATAATCTCCGAGTACAAATATTCAACCGTGAACTTTTCTTTAAAAAAAAAAAATGGAGAAAAAAAAATATACAAAAAGTCTCTAAGCCATAAAAAGTCATTTGGTGTGATCGGAAAAAAAATCATTCTCGGAATACCTTCAAAGTCAGGATTGTTACCTCGGCGCTGTTACAAGAGAGGTCTATGGAGAGTTAATTAAGGAAATCTCGGAAGGCCATCAAATATGTTGACTGCAAATAGATGGATTACTTTTTATTGAAATTAAAACTGACACATTTTTTTTTTTTTCTCTCTCCGCCTTGAATGACCTGAAATCAACAGGAAGAAATTAGTTTGTGTTATTCTCATTTAAGACGTCCGATTCCTTGTAAGAAAAGCATACTTGTTTAACATCTGGGGTCTGTATTAATTGTGTCCCGCCGTGTTTCATCCGAACGAGACACCCGCGATGTTTGGGTTTCGTATTATTTTCTTCTTGGAATTTGTGTAATGTAAACAGCACGAAGGGAGTCAGCAAAAGAAATCGGCCTTATTCAGACATGGTAAACATTGGCAGTAACTTTTTTTTAAAAACTTTTATTTGCTAGGAGATATTCACTTATAGTACAATGTTCTTGGCCTGGGTCTCCCTCCAGCTGTTGCAAACCTACAACACCCAGCGGGATCCTGAGAGTTGTAGTTTTGCAACAGCTGTAGGGAACAGGTTGGGAAACTCGGGGGGGAAATTTACTAAGTTAAATGGGCCAAAAATCTCTTGCATGTGCTTTGCAACAAACCAATTATCTGCTTTAGAAATTTTTTATGCCTCCCCCACCAAAGGGTCATAGAGGACAGTGGGTTTTGGGGCTAAAAATATTGATGAGCTAAGAAGAGGTTATCAATATCAGATCAGTGGGGGTCTGACATCCAACACCCCCATCCATGTGCTATTCTCAGCAGTTAATACACAGAGAATGGAGCAGGAAGCAGACAGCGCTGTTCTGTGTGTAGCTGCAATCACTCAGTTCAACTACCAAACAAAAAAACAGTAGGGCCGTAACTAGGAAAAACAGTGCCCAATAGCGAGCTTTTGACTGGGCCCCCTTCCCCCCACATGGTGTAACGCCCCCTTATTAGAAACCATGTGGTATAACCCCCTTTATAATCCCCCATACAATATATCCCCTTTACAGGTCCCCATACAGAAGTGTCCATTACAGGCTCCCCCATATAGTAATAGCCTCTCTTACAGGGTGAATACAATAATGTCCTAAGGTCACAGGGCTCCATAGCAGCTGCAGCAACTATTATGGCAGTAGTTACTCTCATGGAGAACAGCGCTGTCCGCTTCCTGCTCCATTCTCTGTGTAAAACAGCGAACAGCTAATAATCGATGGGGGGTTGCCACATATCAGAACCCATAGATCTGATATTAGTGACCTATCATCAATACCTTTAGCGTGGAAAGCTCGTTTACGATGCAACATTATACACCAAAAGAGGCGTCAACACTTCTCCACATTTGTTGGCATAAACTAAGGCCAACAGAAGGAGGTATAAAGTTAGACAAAGATGTTTAAAGATACCGAAGATTTATCAGGAAGCATCAGCTACTGTGATAAAACTGGTGTAGTTGACTATGTCAGTTTTTTACATAGACCAATACAGCCACATTAGGGAGGAACACGCTCTAAAGGGACATTGTTTGTGGTAGTATGTCCTATGTTTACATGCGACAATGTGGTCAGTCTTGAGTCTCAGATACGGAGCGTCATTAGGAGAATCATCATAGAAGAATTATGGCCTTAAGTTAGAGGCCACGTAGGAGCAACATCTATATTAGCAAGTTTCATGATCTCACAATGTTCCTGAAGAGATGGTGCATGCACCCCGGCGTATGTGGCTCCACCGCGATTTATATCTCCTCCACATTAAAGAGTGGGAGTGGAAAAGGTTGCTCAGGCAACTGAAACGTCGCCACCCGCCTCTACGTAATTTATTGTGGATAACGTCGTTATACATTGGTGGACAATTACGCAAATTTTCTATATTGCAATAATAAAACTTTTTCACTGCATCTAATGAAGTGAGTGCCATGGCTTTCCTACTGTTGACCTAGGATTGGAGAATCCTGCGGTGCTGCACCACTTGCTCATGTGCTCCAGGCCTAATATATATTTGCAATAATCTAGAATTTAGATGCTCATTCTAGTCTTAGGAGTCCAGTGGGCGGTGCTACTCAATGATCCTCAGCTAGTTGTTTATTCATACACATGCAGGGAAGGTTGTCAGTCAATAGCTGAGACCGCCCACTGGACTCTTTACCCATCAGTGAGCAATGAGTGAATAAATGATATATCAGATCTTTTCCCACACAAATATAGAACAGTCTCCTCAACCTTCTGCTCTATAACATGCCGCCTGCAGATAGGAGAGCACGTTCTACATGACAGGTTCCCTTTACAGGTTCTGCAGGGTCAAAATGGAGCTGTCAGATTTCATGAACACTACAGATGTAGCCATGTAAGGTCATACGGTGAGAGGCTGTGGGACCAAAATACAGCAAAGAGATTACCTGTAGATGGAACGGAAAGATCACAGCCTGCAATGATGTGAATAGTCAAGCATCTGTACAGAGCAAAGATCACACTATTCTGGCATATCCGGAAATGTAGAGCTCCTGAATGGTGAAATCTGAGTATTTTTTTTTTTTTTTTTGGCCAAATAGGTTATGTCTTATCCCATACAGGTCTAAGATTTGGCCATAGACACTAGGTCTGTAGGTCAGATATTCTTCCCCCTCCCAAAGACCGAGCCCTCCCCCAAACATACCTTGCCAAGCAGGTATGCACTTTTTATAGGGAAAAGGGTGTAAAGTACTGCCGAAATGGAGGACCTGGCCAATATTAGTGAGTACTGTCACCTTCAATTGGCCATACGGATTAGACACCATAATATAACACCAACCCACCAATTTTGGGAAGACTGATCATGTAATGTGTATAAGGCTAAGGACCCACGTTGTGGAAACGCAGCTTTTTTCGGTGCAGATTTTGTTGCATTTTTTGAGCAAAGGCCAGGAGTGGATTGAGCAGAAGGGAGAAGTGTAATAACTTCCTATGTATTTCCCATTCCTTTTGTAGCCATTCTTGGCCTTGGCTCAAAAAAATGCAACAAAATCTGCAACGAAAAAAGCTGCGTCTCTGCAACGTGGGGCCTTAAGTTCACACAGGTTTTTTTTGGTCAGGATTTTGAGGCCATATACGCCTCAAGATCCTGACCAAAAAGACGGCTCCCATTGAAATCAATGGGAGCCAGTCAGGTCTTTTTTTCCAGGAGCCGGTTTGTTCCTGCTTCTGGAAAAAGAAGCAACATGCTCATTCTTCAGGCCTAGTCACCTTGCGATTCGGCCTGAAGACACTCCCTCCCATTCCTTGGGCCTAATCCGGAGCGGAGTGAGCAACTGGATGTCAGTGCAGTGCATCAACATTCAGTCGCGGCTACCCGTTTTTTGGTCCGGAACCTGAGGCGGCCTTAGAGTCTTCTGACTCTCCAAAGATACTGAGGGACAGAAAAGCTGGGCAGGTGTATTTCAATATGTCTAATCTTTTTATTCACAGGGGAGATAAGTTGCTGCCAGAAGTGCCAGCACTAATATCGCGCCTAATACCTTTTACATCTTGTTGCGGGGGCACTTAGTGACTGATGGAGCAGTCTTTTTTGCCTTTAATTTTGTCTGCAACAAGACTGGACTTCAGTACAAAACATGTATGAACTGGTAAAGAAAAAAAAAAAAATGATCATGGTAATCTGGTATCACATCATTCATACTATCCAAAAGGCAGACCTGATGGGTGAAAATTAGTGGAAAGTCACTATGATACTCCATGACCTCCAACCTAAACAGATGAACCTTGGGGCATGACAATATGCGGTAAAGTGAGGGACCCGACACAGGCTGACACCTAATCCACAAGTCAGATGTGGAGGCCCAAATCTTCAGGTGCCTTAACAGGTGTGTATTAGATTCTATGGAGAGCCATCTCAAGAGTTTCATTCTTACCCTTGCGCATAAAACCAGCCTAGTAAAGAATCAAGGTAAAAAAAAAAAACATGGGTTAATGGGGTTCTTGGAGAGCACAAAAGAGTGGCAATCTCCAATACAGATTGGGCAATGGTACAAATCAAGAAAGTTGAGGTTTGTGCCATGGAGTAGCAATACAATATCGAAACCCAGAGGAAGCAATGGACAACCTTGCTGGGTTCCCTCTCCAAGGGAAATGGGTCAGAGATGTCAAGGTATGTTCTCACTTGGGCTATAGATCCCTCATAAGACAAACAAAAATAAGTCATACATCTAGGGACATCTGCAGAACCCATAGACTATAATGTGTTCTGTGTGGTTTCCACATGAAAAATGTGTAGAGAAAAGTGCCTCTTGCAGGACTTTTCCTTCTGCATATTTCATGCGGATAGAGGAACGGAATGGCCTGAACGCTAATACGAACCGAGCCTACAGAGTTGGAAAGCCACCAAGGCAGAGCAACTAGAGTTCAGACCTCCCAAACTGCCTTCTGTACAGGAAACTTGTGTGCTCTATGGGATCTGGGTTTATTACTAACAGGGGAATGTATTGGTAAGGGCGGGTTCACACCTGCGCCCGGTCTCCGCTTTGCAGGTTTCCATCTTCTGCCCGAGAAACTGGACAGGAGACTGAAACAGGCAGTCAGTTTTCATTTGAATGGGTTTGCAAAGTTTCCGCCCGTGAGCGTCTTCTGCCTCTCTGCGGCGAAACCGTTTTTTTTTAACCGGACACAAAGTCGGACATGTGTCTGGTTAAAAAGAAAACGGTTTCGCCGCAGAGACCAGAATACGCTCACGGGCGGACACTGACTGCCAGGTTTCCGTCTCCTGTCCAGTTTCTTGGGCAGAGGACGGAAACCCACAAAGCAGAGACTGGGCGCAGATGTTAACCCGCCCTAAGCTTTATTTTTCCTTGGATAACTCCTTTCAGATATGTATTTTTGTATGAGGTAGAAGACTGGCTCATCTACAAACAAACAAATTAAAATTTTGACTTCCCCAAACAATTTATGTGCCCTGCGTTCCAATAAAGGTGTCTTGTAAATCACTGGATTAGGTTCTTTGTACGATTTCTAATCTAAGCTTCAGAAAACAAAGAAGAGGGCCAACGCTTCAACCTGTGACAATCTGGTACCCAAATGTTCAAATGTTCTCCCCAGAATTGTAACAGTACAAAGACCCTTCCAATAGCCTTTGGCGATGGACTACGTCAGGACAGTTATTCCTTTGCGTAGAATTCAAGATGAATGAAGAGATATCCTGGTAGTGGAGCACTTGCATGACTTCCAGCTAGACCGAGAGACCTACATTAAAAACAATGGTCTCCCGGTGGAAATCGGTTTCATCAAGAAAATGACATGTTCGTGATCTTTTTTTTTTTTTTGCATGGGGGACGGTGCAGAGCGAGCTGTCAGGGAAATGCAAAATGACTAAAATCAAGTTCAATTATGCATCCCACCATCTTGAGATAGCAATTTATATTTATCACTATCAAGTGACCAAAATTAAATGGCAAAAAAAAAAAAAAAAAAAAATGAGAGCAAACCGAAACTTTGATAGCGTCTGACGTCTGGAACTGTAACAACTCACTGTCCTGACGCCGGAGTCCTAAAAAAACCCACAGGTACATCACTTTACAGCCGGTTGAAATG